>NC_053436.1:64253142-64438191 GCF_007990345.1 Gossypium hirsutum | reverse complement strand
TGCTGGAAACGAACTAGAGCATGTTTTCGATGTGGGTCTAAGGAGCATAAGTTCAGAGACTGTCCTCGGAGGACACTCGGAGCTAGCGGCAGAGCAAAGGATGTCCAACCACGGCGAGGAGGACCACCACCACAGAGGGGTCGTGGGCAAGGTAGAGGTGGCAATGGTAATGGACGAGGACGTGGGGCACCTGCAAAGAGTGTGGACAGTGAAGGCTTGAAACCGGTGTTGGTTTATGCTGCCGACTTCGTGAGGGGGGGACGCTCTGATGTTATAACTGTACGTTCTTCATTCATAGCAGCTTACACTGCTTTGGTTGATGTGGTTCCACTCACTCGTATGTTTTGTGTTATCTGGGGCTTTGGAGGTGCTTCCTGAGGAGACTGTGAGTGGGGTATCAGTGATAAGCCCATTGGAACATTCGGTTAGGTAGATAAATTTTTAGGCGTACGTTAGTGACACAGATAATCTTTGAAGGAGATTGTGGAGCGCCATTTTGGATTTTATCTTTCTTGGATGGACTGGTTACTAAGCACAAGGCGACGTTGGATTGTGCTGCAAAGAGATGGTACTAAGAACTGCCGAAGATGGGAGATAATGGTCATAGGGAACGAAGGGGATTATTTATCCCAATGTTGCTTCCGGCTTAAGAGCCGTAAGTTGATTCGGAAAGTTGTGAGGCGTACTTGGCCCTGGTAAGTCAAGCGGGACTTGAGGAGATAACGGTAGAGTGGTTAGGATATAAGAATTCAGGATGATTCCCAATGAACTTCCTGGATTCCCCCGAACAGAGAAGTTGAGTTTGAATTGCTTACTTACTGGAATAGGTCCTGTGTCCATTGCGCCTTATCGGATGGCACCAAAGGGGTTGGTAGAATTGAAGGTAGATTCAAAGCTATTGGATAGAGGGTTTAATAAGACCAAGTTTTCTCCGTGGGGTGCCGGTACTTTCGTAAGAAGAAGATTGGGACTATCGAATTATATTGACTATTGCAGTTGAATAAATTACTATCAGAACAAGTTCCGTTACCAGAATCGATGATCTTGTTCGACCAATTAAAGGAGCCTCGGTGTTTTCTAATTACCTTGGTCGGATTCATCAATTAAAGAGTTAAAGAGGGGATATTTTTTATTGACGACATTCAGGACTCAATAGGTCATTATGAGTTTTCTGGGTAATGCCTTTTGGTTGACTAATGCACCGCAGCATTCATGGATTTGATGAATCAGGTATTCTAGCCATACTTAGATCGGTTCGTAGTCGTTTTATTGACGATATCTTGGTGTATTCGGAAACGGAAGAGAAGCATGATGAGATCTTCGTGTAGTGCTGCAATTGTTAAGGGAGAAGCAACTTTATGCAAAGTTTAGTAGTGGCGAGTTTTGGCTGAAGGAAGTTACCTTCTTGAGGCATGTTGTGTCTGCTGAGGGGATCAAGGTGGACCTCGAAAGATTGAAGCAATTTTGGAATGGAACCACCGAAGTCGGTAACAGAGGATCGAAGTTTTCTGGGGTTGGCAGGTTATTATCGAGAGATTCGTGAAGGATTTTCTGTGTTGGCAGCACCGTTAACGAAACTATGAGGAAGGGAGCACCTTTTGTTTGGACAAATAAGTAGCAAGAGGCTTTTGAGAAGTTGAAGAGGTTTTGACGGGAAGCGCCAGTTTTATTCAGCCAGAGTCTGGTAAGGATTTCACTGTGTACAGCGATGCGTCACATGCAGGTTTGGGCTGCGTGTTGATGCAGAGGGTAAAGTGGTCGCTTATGTTTCACGACAGCTTAAGCGCCGAGGTGAACTACCCTACGCATGACTTGGAATTGGCAACGGTAATCTTTGCACTTAAGATATGGAGGCATTACCTGTATAGAGAGAAATGCATCATCTATATGGATCACAAGAGTCTTAAGTACTTGTTGACTCAAAAGGAGCTGAATCTTAGGCAGCGGAGGTGGATAGAGTTGTTAAAGGACTATGACTGTTCAATTGAGTACATCCAGGGAAAGCGAATGTCGTGGCTGATGCGCGCTAAGTCGAAGGCTGTGGCGGAATTAAAAGGCGATGTTTGCTCGTCTAAGTTTGTATGACGACGGAAGATTATTGGCGGAGTTGCAAGTAAGACCGACTTGGGGTAGAACAGATTAAGAAGCAACAGTTGGAGACGAGTCGTTGGTTTCTCGGTTTCAGCAAGTTGAGAAGGGGAGAATCCTGACTTTGGGTTAAATAGTGAGGGAGTTCTTTGTTTTTGAGGAAGAATTTGTATGCCGAAAGACTCCAACTTGAGATTGATGATTTGAAAGAGGCACATAATGGACCTTGTGCTATGCATCCAGGAGGGAGTAAGTTGTATCGAGACTTGCGAGAGTAATATTGGTGGCCTGGGCTTAAGCGAGAAGTGACCGAATTTGTAGGGAGATGTTTGGACATGTCAACAAGTGAAGGCCGAGCATCAACTACCTTCGGGATTGTTACACCGGTAAAGATACCACTTTGAAGTGGGAAAGGGTAACTATGGACTTTGTGAGTGGGTTGCCGTTGACACCTTCTAAGAAGGATTCGGTTTGGGTGATTGGTGGATAGACTCACGAATCTGCTCATTTCATTACCTGTCCAAACCGATTACTCACTTCAGAAGTTGGCCAGATTGTAGTGGCGAAAATAGTACGATTGCATGGTGTGCCAGTATCGATAATTTCAGACGAGACCCAAGGTTTACATCTCGGTTTTGCAGAAGTTGCATGAGGCATTGGGAACGCGATTGGATTTCAGTACGGCTTTTCACCCCTCAGTCGGATGGGCAGTCGGAGAGGGTTATCAGATTTTAGAGGATATGTTGGGGGTTGTGCTATTGAGTTCAGGCAGATGGGAGGACCATTTGCCATTGGTGGTTCGCGTATAACAACAGTACCAAGCAAGTATTCAGATGGCTCCATATGAGGCACTATATGGCGAAGGTGTCGTTCGCCTACTTGTTGGCAGAATTGGGGGAAAGGAAAATACTTGGACCAGAGTTGGTAGCTGATACTGAAGACAAGATTAGGTGATCAGGAAGATGTTAAAAGAGGCGGCGGATCGACAAAAGTCTTATGCCGATCTGAAGCGTAAGGATATTGAATATGCGGTAGGGGACATGGTCTTTTGAAAGTTTGCCTTGGAAGAAGATTTTGAGATTTGTAAGAAGGGTAAGTTGACCCACGGTTTATTGGGCCTTACCGAATCACTAAGCGGATAGGGCCGGTGGCTATCAGCTAGAGTTACCTCCAGAACTGGATCGCATTCACGATGTCTTCCATGTGTCCATGCTAAGGCGATATCTCTGACCCAACACATATCGTGCCATTGCCGAAATTGAGTACAGTCGGATTTGACCTTTGAAGAGGAACCTGTGCAAATACTTGATCGTGATGTCAAGGTGTTGAGAAGGAGGTCAGTCCTGTTGGTGAAGGTACTTTGGAGGAACCATGACAAGGAAGAAGCTACTTGGGAGACCGAAGAGGCAATGCGTCAGTAGTACCCTCAACTGTTTGGATTAGGTAAATTTCGAGGCCAAATTTCTTTAAGGAGGGTAGAGTTGTAACATCCTGATTTTCGGGTTTTTCGCGATTCCTGATATTTTAAGTAATTTTCTAAAATTTGGTATATGATTATGAATTCATGATTTGGGTGTGTAAATGGGCTTATGGAAGGCTTATGAGTTAGCCAAAACCCGGTTGAATTTTTAATTTTGGACTTAGGAGTTAGGGGTTCTGGCTAGGTGCCTTTATTAAGTTGTGGTAAAGTGTATCACAAAAGAGCTTTGTAAGTGGAAAGGGTGACGCCACTAAGCTCCTAAAAAGGTGGCGTGTGGAGATAGGGAGACCTGGGATCGATTCCCTATGTTGGCAATAAGAGTATTTATTTTTATGTGCAGAAGGGTAAGTGTTGGACCTAATGGATTCTTAGAGGGAGTTGGATCAGTCAAACGCATGGATTAAGGAGGGATAAGGGGAGAGATTTAGGGATTTGAGAGAAGGATAGAGCTTAGCCGTTTGAGGGGTAGAGAGGGATTCGGCAGAGGGTATTAGGTTAGTAATTTCGGCATTGGGGTCTTAGTTGTGCCGTTTTCTCCTTTGTTTAGTTTTTTCTCTTCTTTTCTTCCCTAGCCGAATCTATCTTTCCTCTATCTTTTCTTCGTTCTTTTTCAAACCAGCCATTACTTTCCTCCATCATTATTATTTCTTCCCTTATCTTACTTTGCCGAGTACCGCAAAAAGCCGAAATCAGTGAAGATAGGGGGTGCCGATTCTTTGTGACCAGCAACCTTTTCTTTCCTTTTCAATTGTTGGCGTTCAATTCCTTTACCTTTTAGGCATCCGAATTCAAGGGAGAGAGACTGTGGAAGTGTTCAAACTCTAAACAATTCCTAGTGTAACTTTGGCCAAAAGCCGAAACCCCTCTAGTTTAGGGGTGCCGAATGTGGTATAGGCCTTATGGGTCTTTTTTAATTTTTGTGGTTTATTTGTGAGGAGCAGCAAGGTAGTGTCGACTTGAGTAGCTTGGATCACGGAGTAGCTAGACCTAGTATCAATCGCGCAAGTAAGATTCTAAGGCCATTATGGTGGTGGCCGAATGTGTAAGTTTAGTATTAGATGATTTTGTTTGGTTCATTATGGAATGATTTTATGATGGTTTAGGAGATCGTGTAGGGATCTCGTCGAGATATCGCCAAACAGGTTGTAACAACCTTTTCATAGCTTAAAGCGATAAAATGAAAAGAAATGCAAATTCTGGCATTCGAGATTGTGAAGCGAACGTCACTAGTTATAGAATGATGAGATATGATGGACATGGAACGTAAGGACGTGTTTTTGCGTTCGGTAATTGGGCCTCGAGGGGCTGAATAGGGCCATAGGTCGGGCCATTTGGGTAAATTGTAGAAAGAATATGTTAATTGATGTTAAGACTGTTATGTTATGGATATAGGCTAAATGGGCCTAGATGACAAATCAGCTGAGTAGGGCCATTAGGGTTTTGGCCCATAACTCGTTTTCGCTAAAAATGGGCAGAATCACTGTATGCACCCATGAATTGTTTGTAACGTTAATGAACATGGAAACCCTAATTTTTGGTAAAATTACAAGATTACCCTTATAATATGAAAATGACCGTTTGCCCCTAGGTAAAATGACCATTATACCCCTAGGGTTTATATATGAACTTATGCATGGGATTTTGATAACATGATATGTATGATATGCATGATATGTATGATATGCAATGACATGTATGTATGCACATGATATGTATGATATGCACACGAGATGTTCATAATGCATTGGGTTGGGTTTTATATGGATGGAGGAAGTGCAAAAGGGCTTATGCCCCAGTTATTAAAAGGGCTTATGCCCCAGTTATTAAAGGGCTTATGCCCCAGTTATTAAAAAAGGGCTTTGCCCCAGTTATTAAAAGAGGCTAGGCCTCCAGTTATATGATAAAGCAGCTATGCTGCAGTGGAGAGTTATGGCGGGGTGGGTCGAGTTAATCCCCACATGGTGTGTTGGTTGGTACGGGTGGAGAGTAGCGGATGGTGGGTTGAGTAGCCTCCCCAAATGGGTTGCATTCTTTCATGACATTACATGTGACATAAAATGGGCCTTTGGGCCGTACCGTTTACCGTAAAGGCTTCGGCCCAGTAATATGAAATATGAAAAGGCTTCGGCCCAGTGTTATGAATTATGAAATATGAAAAGGGCTATGGCCCATACATGTTTGAGATTGGTTTTGGGCTTAGACCAACAGGCTGTTATTGTTTTGGGCTCTGAAAGGGGCTTGTTGCACACTGAGTTTCCAAACTCACCCCCTTTCCTTAACCTTGCAGGTGAGCCTTGATGTGGGGACTTGGGCCGGAGGGGATTCAGAGTAGCCACGGTGATTGTCTTTGGACTTTTAAATAAGCGTTGGTTTTCATTAGAATCCCTTTAATTATTATTGATTTTTGGGTTGTAATAAGGCCATTTTAACTTTCCTTTTATTTCTTTTCGGGATTATTTTATTTTAAATAACTTCAACCTATTAATAATTGTTCAAATGGGCTAGACTTGGACGTGTTTTCAAAGCGATACTTATTTTCAAAATATCTCAACACCACGATTAATCGATTTATCAAAGACGTCCACTTAAACAAATTTAAACTCGATATAACAAAATGTGGCTATGGTTGTGGGCATGTCTAGGATTGGATCCAATCAAAGAGCTTGGTACTTAAGCAGCCTTCATGGCTCACCTCCTCTGTCTCGGATACCTACCTGGTGCCCAGCTTCCATACACTTTGTTAACTCAACAAAATATATGGTTTTTAAAACACTAAAATGGAACGTGGGTTTTCAACTCCAAGTGGCACGTCAGATTCGGCCATAACGTCTGGGCCGGGTTTGGGGTGTTACATTTAGTGGTATCAGAGCAGGTTGCACAACTCGCTGTGGATCGGGTCCAAAAATGTTTTCGGAAACTTAGGCCTAAAAAGGGTATTTTTGAAATGGTTTTTTTTGAGATGTTTTGCGGGGAATATATGTTAAAAGGTACAAGTTTTTCTGTTTTAAATCAAGAGTTCAAAATAAAGGGAGTTTTCAATCAAAGTTTTTAAATTTCTATTTTTGGTGATTAAAACATGGTTTTTCAAGTTCTGGATTGAAGAAAGAAGTGGCGCACTGAATCCCCGCACCAAGTCTGTAAGTATATTTTCTTTATGATATATGATATGATATTATGAATAGTATTGAGACCCTACTATGGTACTTTAGCTAGGGTAGAGCTGTAAACGTAGGAATGAGACCGTAGCTAGGCTACGATGATACGAAACAATCCTTGAACTGCTATATCTCCATAAGACATTTTCTTAATAAACAGTGGAACGTTATACTAATTTCATAAAACTCGTAAACAGAAAATTCGATATGAGTACAAGAGGAGCTCGTGGACGAGCCGCGGACGTGGTCGCGGAAGGGTGCAAGCTGAATCTTCATCCTCAGGGCATAGGCCAGCTGAGGAGGCATTTGTACCACAAGCAACGGAGACTGGGTCTTATGATCGGGCTGCGGGGGATGATGCTTTGTCCCAAGCCATGTTAAGGGTTTTAGAAAGAGTGGCTGGAGCTAGTACTGGGACAGTGAATAGGGGGTCTATATCGGAGCGACTCGGGCCAACGGAGCAAAGTATTTAGGGGTGTATCTGGAGTAGCCCCAAATGTGGCAGAATATTGGCTGGAGGCAACAGAACGGATCATGGACGATCTAGACTGCTCAGTGGAGCAAAAGCTGAAAGGAGCTGTGTCGCTGCTACGGGATGAGGCATATCGTTGGTGGATCACCGTAAGGGAGAGTACCCCAATTGAGCAAGTAACCTGGGAATTGTTCAAAACTGCTTTTAAAGGGAGGTATGTTGGAGCAAGCTATGTGGATGCTCGTCGGAAGGAATTCTTGAATCTGACTCAAGGTGATAAGACTGTAGCAGAGTATGAGGCAGAATTTTTGAGGCTGAGTCAATATGCTAGTGGCATAGTGGCAACTGAATATGAGCGCAGTGTCCGATTTGAGGATGGTCTCCGCGATGAGCTTAGGATATTGATAGCTCCACAGGGGAGCGTGGTTTTGCTGCATTGGTAGAAAAGGCAAAATAGCCGAGGAGGTGAAGCTGACTGAGCGGACAGAATCGTGAGACGGATGACCTAGATTCAAGAGGGATTTTAGACCCTCAAGTACCGTGAATCGAAATGTTAAAAGAGCAAGGATGGAGGAACCAGTTCGAGCAGTTCCAGTAAATACTTATAGACCGCAGGCTTGCAGGGACTGTGGTAAGGTGCATATGGGGGAGTGCTGGAAACGAACTGGAGCATGTTTTCGATGTGGGTCTAAGGAGCATAAGTTCAGAGAGTGTCCTCAGAGGACAGCTCAGGAGCTAGCGGCAGAGCAAAGGGATGTCCAACCACGGCGAGGGGACACCACCACAGAGGGGTCGTGGGCAGGTAGAGGTGGCAATGGAATGGACGAGGACGTGGGCACCTGCAAGGTGCTGGACACGGGAGCTCGACAACGGTGTTGGTTTATGCTGCACGATTCGTGAGAGGTGACGCTCCTGATTTATAACTGGTACGTTCTTCATTCATAGATGCCTTACACTGCTTTGATTGATGTGGGTTCCACTCACTCGTATGTTTCTTGTGATGTATCTGGGGCTTTGGAGGTGCTTCCTGAGGAGACTGTGAGTGGGGTATCAGTGATAAGCCCATTGGGACATTCGGTTAAGGTAGATAAAATTTTTAGGGCAGTACCGTTAGTGACACAAGATAAATCTTTGAAGGAGATTTGATGGAGCTGCCATTTTGGGATTTTGATCTTATCTTGGGAATGGACTGGTTAACTAAGCACAAGGCGACGTTGGATTGTGCTGCAAAGAGGATGGTACTAAGAACTGCCGAAGATGAGGAGATAATGGTCATAGGGGAACGAAGGGATTATTTATCCAATGTTGTTTCGGCGTTAAGAGCCGAGAAGTTGATTCGGAAGGTTGTGAGGCGTACTTGGCCCTTGTAAGTAAAGCGGGACTTGAGGAGATAACGGTAGAGTCGGTTAGGACTATTAAGGAATTTCAGGATGTATTCCCAGATGAACTTCCTGGATTACCCCCGAACAGAGAAGTTGAGTTTGGAATCGACTTACTACCTGGAACAGCTCCTGTGTCCATTGCGCCTTATCGGATGGCACCAAAGGAGTTGGTAGAATTGAAAGCTCAGATTCAAGAGCTGTTGGATAGAGGGTTTATAAGACCAAGTGTTTCTCCGTGGGCTGCACCGGTACTATTCGTAAAGAAGAAAGATGGGACTATGCGAATGTGTATTGACTATCGGCAGTTGAATAAGCTGACTATCAAGAACAAGTATCCGTTACCAAGAATCGATGATCTGTTCGACCAATTAAAAGGAGCCTCGGTGTTTTCTAAGATCGACCTTCGGTCGGGATATCATCAATTAAGAGTTAAAGAGGGGGATATTTATAAGACGGTGTTCAGGACTCGATATGGTCATTACGAATTTCTGGTAATGCCTTTTGGGTTGACTAATGCACCGGCAGCATTCATGGATTTGATGAATCGGGTATTCCAGCCATACTTGGATCGGTTCGTAGTCGTTTTTATTGACGATATCTTGGTGTATTCGGAAACGGAAGAGAAGCATGGTGAGCATCTTCGTGTAGTGCTGCAATTGTTAAGGGAGAAGCAACTTTATGCAAAGTTTAGTAAGTGCGAGTTTTGGCTGAAGGAAGTTACCTTCTTGGGGCATGTTGTGTCTGCCGAAGGGATCAAGGTGGACCCTCGAAAGATTGAAGCAATTTTGGAATGGAAGCCACCGAAGTCGGTAACAGAGATTCGAATTTTTCTGGGGTTGGCAGGTTATTATCGGAGATTCGTGGAAGGATTTTCTGTGTTGGCAGCACCGTTAACGAAACTTATAAGGAAGGGAGCACCTTTTGTTTGGACATATAAGCAGCAAGAGGCTTTTGAGAAGTTGAAGAAGGTTTTGATGGAAGCGCCAGTTTTGATTCAGCCAGAGTCCGGTAAGGATTTCACTGTGTACAACGATGCGTCACATGTAGGTTTGGGCTGCGTGTTGATGCAAGAGGGTAAAGTGGTCGCTTATGCTTCACGACAGCTTAAGCCGCACGAGGTGAACTACCCTACGCATGACTTGGAATTGGTAGCGGTAATCTTTGCACTTAAGATATGGAGGCATTACCTGTATGGAGAGAAATGCATCATCTATACGGATCACAAGAGTCTTAAGTACTTGCTGACTCAAAAGGAGCTGAATCTTAGGCAGCGGAGGTGGATAGAGTTGTTAAAGGACTATGACTGTTCAATTGAGTACCATCTAGGGAAAGCGAATGTCGTGGCTGATGCGCTAAGTCGAAGGGCTGTGGCGGAATTAAAGGCGATGTTTGCTCGTCTAAGTTTGTATGACGACGGAAGATTATTGGCAGAGTTGCAAGTAAGACTGACTTGGGTAGAACAGATTAAGAAGCAACAGTTGGAGGACGAGTCGTTGGTTTCTCGGTTTCAGCAAGTTGAGAAGGGGGAGAATCCTGACTTTGGGTTAAATAGTGAGGGAGTTCTTTGTTTTCGATGAAGAATTTGTATGCCGAAAGACTCCGACTTGAGATTGATGATTTTGAAAGAGGCACATAATGGACCTTGTGCTATGCATCCAGGAGGGAGTAAGTTGTATCGAGACTTGCGAGAGCAATATTGGTGGCCTGGGCTTAAGCAAGAAGTGACCGAATTTGTAGGGAGATGTTTGACATGTCAACAAGTGAAGGCCGAGCATCAACTACCTTCGGGATTGTTACAACCGGTAAAGATACCACTTTGGAAGTGGGAAAGGGTAACTATGGACTTTGTGAGTGGGTTGCCGTTGACACCTTCTAAGAAGGATTCGGTTTGGGTGATTGTGGATAGACTCACGAAATCTGCTCATTTCATACCTGTCCGAACCGATTACTCACTTCTGAAGTTGGCTAGATTGTATGTGGCGGAAATAGTATGGTTGCATGGTGTGCCAGTATTGATAATTTCAGACCGAGACCCAAGGTTTACATACCAGTTTTGGCAGAAGTTGCATGAGGCATTGGGAACGCGATTGGATTTCAGTACGGCTTTTCACCCTCAGTCGGATGGGCAGTCAGAGAGGGTTATTCAGATTTTAGAGGATATGTTGAGGGGTTGTGCTATTGAGTTTAGAGGCAGCTGGGAGGACCATTTGCCATTAGCGGAGTTCGCGTATAACAACAGTTACCAAGCAAGTATTCAGATGGCTCCATATGAGGCACTATATGGGCGAAGGTGTCGTTCGCCTACTTGTTGGGCAGAATTGGGGGAAAGGCAAATACTTGGACCAGAGTTGGTAGCAGATACTGAAGACAAGATTAAGGTGATCAGGAAGCGGTTAAAAGAGGCGGCGGATCGACAAAAGTCTTATGCCGATCTGAAGCGTAAGGATATTGAATATGCGGTAGGGGACATGGTCTTTTTGAAAGTTTCGCCTTGGAAGAAGATTTTGAGATTTGGTAAGAAGGGTAAATTGAGCCCACGGTTTATTGGGCCTTACCGAATCATTAAGCGGATAGGGCTGGTGGCTTATCAGCTAGAGTTACCTCCAGAACTGGATCGCATTCACGATGTCTTCCATGTGTCTATGCTAAGGCTATATCGTTCTGACCCAACTCATATCGTGCCAGTTGCAGAAATTGAGGTACAGTCGGATTTGACCTTTGAAGAGGAACCTGTGCAAATACTTGATCGTGATGTCAAGGTGTTGAGAAGGAGGACAGTCCCGTTAGTGAAGGTACTTTGGAGGAACCATGGCAAGGAAGAAGCTACTTGGGAGTCCGAAGAGGCAATGCGTCAGCAGTACACTCAACTGTTTGGATCAGGTAAATTTCGAGGCCGAAATTTCTTTAAGGAGGGTAGAGTTGTAACATCCTGATTTTCGGGTTTTTCGTGATTCTTGATATTTTAAGTAATTTTCTAAAATTTGGTATGTGATTATGGAATTCATAATTTGGGTGGGTAAATGGGCTTATGGAAGGCTTATGAGTTAGCCAAAACCCAGTTGAATTTTTTAAATTTTGGACTTAGGAGTTAGGGGTTCTGGCTAGGTGCCCTTATATTAAGTTGTGGGTAAAATGTATCACAAAAAGAGCTTTGGTAGAGTGGCAAGGGTGACGCCACTAAGCTCCTAAAAAGGTGGCGTGTGGAGCATAAGGGAAGACCTGGGATCGATTCCCTGTGTTGGCAAATAAGAGTATTTATTTTTATGTGCAGGAAGGGTAACTGTTGGAACCTAAGTGGATTCTGTAAGAGGAGAGTTGGATCAAGTCAAACGCATGGATTAAGGAGGGATAAGGGGAGAGATTTTAGGGATTTGAGAGAAGGATAGAGCTTAGCTGTTTGGAAGGGGTTAGAGAGGGGAATTCGGCAGAAGGGTATTAGGTTAGTAATTTCGGCATTGGGGTCTTAGCTGTGCTGTTTTCTCCTTTGTTTTAGTTTTTTTTCTCTTCTTTTTCTTCCCTAGCCGAATCTACCATCTTTCCTCTCATCTTTTCTCCCGTTTCTTTTTCAAACACCAGCCCATTACTTTCCTCCACTCATTTATTATTTCTTTCCCTTATCTTTACTTCTGTCGAAGTACCGCAAAAAGCCGAAATCAGTGAAGATAGGGGGTGCCGATTCTTTGTGACCAGCAACCTTTTCTTTCCTTTTCAATTGTTAGCGTTCAATTCCTTTACCTTTTAGGCATCCGGATTCAAGAGGAGAGAGACTGTGGTAAGTGTTCAAACTCTAAACAATTCCTAGTGTAACTTTGGCCAAAAGCCGAAACCCCTCTAGTTTAGGGGGGGTGGCCGAATGTGGGTATAGGCCTTATGGGGTCTTCTTTTAATATTTTTTGTGGTTTATTTAGTGGAGGAGCAGCAAGGTGTAGTGTCGACTTGGAGTAGCTGGGATCACCGGAGTAGCTAGACCTAGTCATCAATCGCGATAAAGGTAAGATTCCTAAGGCCATTATGGATGGTGGCCGAATGTGTAAGTATTAGTATTAGATGATTTTTGGTTTGGTTCAATTATGGGAAGCTGATTATTAATGATGGATTATAGGAGAAATCGTGTAGGAGATCTCGTCGAGGAATATCGCCAAACAGGTGTGTAACGAACCCTTTTCATAGCTTAAAGCGATAAAATGCCGAAAAGCCGAAATGCCAAAATTCTGGCATTTCGAGGACTTGTGAGCAAGCGAACGCTCACTAGTTAGTTAGAATCGATGAGATGATGATCGGGAACAATGGAAACGGTAAGGACGTCTTTTGGCGTTCACGGTAAGTTGGGCCTCGAGGGGCTGAAATAGGGCCCAATAGGCTTTCGGGCCCATTTGGGTAAAATTGGTAGAAAACGGAAATATGTTAAATTGCATGTTAAGACTGTTAATACTGCTATGGATATAGGCTAAATGGGCCTAGATGACAAAATCAGCTGAGTAGGGCCCATTAGGGGTTTTGGCCTAATAACTCGTTTTCGCTAAAAATGGGCCAGAATCACTGTATGCACCCATGAATTGTTTGTAACTGTTAATGAACATGGAAACCCTAATTTTTGGTAAAATTACAAGATTACCCTTATAATATGAAAATGACCGTTTTGCCCCTAGGTAAAAATGACCATTATACCCCTAGGGTTTATATATGAACTTAATGCATGGGATTTTGATAAACATGATATGTATGATATGCACATGATATGTATGATATGCAGATGACATGTATGATATGCACATGATATGTATGATATGCACACGAGATGTTCATAAATGCATTGGGTTGGGTTTTATATGGATGGAAGAAGTGCAAAAGGGCTTATGCCCCAATTATTAAAAGGGCTTATGCCCCAGTTATTAAAAGGGCTTATGCCCCAGTTATTAAAGGGCTTATGCCCCAGTTATTAAAAAAGGGCTTTGCCCCAGTTATTAAAAGAGGCTAGGCCTCCAGTTATATGATAAAGCAGCATAGTGGAGAGTTATGGCGGGGTGGGTCGAGTTAATCCCCACATGGTGTGTTGGTTGGTACGGGTGGAGAGTAGCGGATGGTGGGTTGAGTAGCCTCCCCAAATGGGTTGCATTCTTTCATTGACATTACATGTGACATAAAAATGGGCCTTTGGGCCGTACCGTTTACCGTAAAGGCTTCGGCCCAGTAATATGAAATATGAAAAGGCTTCGGCCCAGTGTTATGAATTATGAAATATGAAAAGGGCTATGGCCCAGTACATGTTTGAGATTGGTTTTGGGCTTAGACCGAACAGGCTGTTATTGTTTTGGGCTCTGAAAGGGGCTTGTTGCACACTGAGTTTCCAAACTCATCCCCTTTCCTTAACCTTGCAGGTGAGCCTTGATGTGGGGACTTGGGCCGGAGGGGATTCAGAGTAGCCACGGTGATTGTCTTTGGACTTTTAAATAAGCGTTGGTTTTCATTAGAATCCCTTTAATTATTATTGATTTTTGGGTTGTAATAAGGCCATTTTAACTTTCCTTTTATTTCTTTTCGGGATTATTTTATTTTAAATAACTTCAAACCTAGTTAATAATTGTTCAAATGGGCTAGACTTAGGACGTGTTTTCAAAGCGATACTTATTTTCAAAATATCTCAACACCACGATTAATCGATTTATCAAAGACGTCCACTTAAACAAATTTAAAATCGATATAACAAAATGTGGCTATGGTTGTGGGCATGTCTAGGATTGGATCCAATCAAAGAGCTTGGTACTTAAGCAGCCTTCATGGCTCACCTCCTCTGTCTCGGATACCTACCTAGTGCCCAACTTCCATACACTTTGTTAACTCAACAAAATATATGGTTTTTAAAACACTAAAATGGAACGTGGGTTTTCAACTCCAACGTGGCACGTCAGATTCGGCCATAACGTCTGGGCCGGGTTTGGGGTGTTACACTACCTAGGAACCGAATGATTCGATGAGGAAGCAATATCTGAACCTTTTTACTGGTAAGATTTTCTAGGACGAAAATCCTTAAGGGGGAGAGTTGTAACAACCCATTTTCAGTGAAGACAGAACAGTGGTTTCGGAACCACAAATCTGATCTGAAAATAAAGTTTATTTTTATTTTATTATATGGCCCGTATTATGATAGATATGTCATGTGAAAATTTTGATGCAAAAATTTTATCGATTAAGTGTTTAATTACGAGAAGGACTAAATCACGTAGAATGCAATAGTTGAACTTTAATAGCTATAAGGATTAAATAGCTATGGAATTCAAAACTAGAGGTCCTTATATGGTAATTAGACCATTAAAGAAAAGTATGTAGATTTTTAGGTGACTCATCCATGGAAAAATTAGAATGGAGTGGGACTAAATTGGAAATCACAAAAAATAAAAGATGATAATTAATTAAAAAGAAATTATCATCTTATTTTCATGTCTTCTTCCCCAAAATTTCTATGGAAACCCTAGGAGAGAGGAACAAAACTTTCCAAGCTTAAAAAGATCTGGACAATTCACATTCGAGGTTAGATCGAGGAAAAGAAAAGGTTTCGGATTAGTAAATTACTTACACGAACATGTGTCGAGGTAAGTTTGTGTAACTTAACCGAGAGCGTATATATGTTTAATTAAATTTTTTGTTTGTATGGAATGTGACTTATATTGATGTACATTATTTGAATGCTATAATGAAAATTTAATACATGCTTGAAATGGTAAAAAAGGGTTAAGTCCCGATTGAATATTGAATTCCGATGAATATATGTGCTTTCCTGAAATAGATAAGGTCCTGCATTTGTTGCTAACAGGATTTAGCTCGGACGAGTAATCCTATTGACCTCATTATAGAAAGGATTTAGTCCGGATGGGTAATCCTGACACGATATCTCTCAAGTATATGTTACAATTAGGGTTTAGCCTGGACTGGTAATCCTAATTGAGCTCTTTTGGGCATATGTTATATAAAAGATTTAGCCTGGACTGGTAATCCTATTATATGATATGTGGCTTGAGAGTGTGTTCTTTGATTAATTGCCCTAATGGGTACACTTGAATAAGAATTGACGGGTTATTGAATCGTACAACTCGAGTGTACTATTTGAACATCCATTGGGATTTCTAATTCAACAGACATAAAACTCTTGGCATGGTATGAGAATTTTGAGATGGAATGATAATGAATTAAAAAGAATATTGCATGGTGAGCTCATCTATGTTTACTTGATTGATATAAAGGTTTTGGTGACTACCATATTTGATTGAATACATGTGGTTAGGCAATTTTGCTAATGGATGGAAAAACATGATATTGTATGTTTAGATTTAATAAACGGGATTGGTAAGTTTAGTTTCCGTTATATGAACTTACTGAGCATGTAATGCTTACTCTATTTTATTTTCCCTGTTTTATAGTGCTCGGAAGCTCGCGAACGTTGGAGATCATTAGAGCATCATCACACTATCAACTAGTTATTTTGGGGTATACCTATTGTAGAATCATTTTGGTATAATGGCATGTATAGGACAACTTGACCATTAGTGGCTTGAAAATGATGTTTGTAATCTAGCCATTGGAATGGCTAGTAATGGTTGTTTTGATATACTTGTAATGTCATGCTATGGTAGCAAATTATATGTTAAGTGGTTCTTCTAACTATGCCCAACATATGGAATATACCATGGTAAGATTATAAACATATATGCATGTAATGATAGGCCTTGTTGAATTATGGAATTTGCTTAATTTGAATGCTTGTATTGGTTGGCATTTGGATGTGTGTTTTAGTGCAGAAAATGGTAAATTTGGGTGACAAATGAGGCTAGGAAATGGCTTTATTTTGTCCACACGACTTGGTAACATGGGTGTGTAGTTAGGCCGTGTGTCCCCTGCACCTTAATTTTGAGAAATAGAATGCTTAGAATTGAGCACACCGATAGAGACATGGGCGTGTGTCTCAGCCGTGTGTGCTACACGGCCTAGAACACCAGCGTGTGTCTTGGCCATGTGAAACTTACGCCTGCACCTAAGTTTGAATTAAATTAAATAACCACACGGCCTAAAACACGAGCATGTGGCATGGCTGTGTGTACAAGCTAGAGAGTTACACAAGGTTGAACATGGCCATAGCACGGGCGCGTCCCAGGGTCACACGGGCATGTCCCTTAGACCACATGGGTGTGTGAGCCCGGCACCTTGGAAAATTTTTATAATTTTGCAATAAATTCTTAGAGCTCCTGATTAAGTCCCGACTCGATTCTAATGCTAGTATTGGGCCTCGAGGGTCCAATTAATGGATGTTTTCTATGATCTCAGTTATTGAATAGTAATTTACATAAATTATTGTAAAATGTTCTGAAAGTTCTGGTAATACTCCGAAACCCTGTTCCAACGACGGATACAGGTTAGGGGTGTTACACATGTGTTGCATGCTAGCACAGCTCTTTGTGAGCGTCCTGTTACATGATTCAATTGGTTGTGATCCAGCATTTATTGCGGACACAAACGTAGCTCTTTGTGAGTGCCCCGATATAGGCTCTTATGAGCTTCCTGACATGGCTCGCTTGAAGTCCCTGTTATGCTAACCGGAGCTCCCTATCGATAACTCTTCGGAGTTACCTGTTAAGCTCAATGAGCTTCCTATTCTAAAATCTTATGAGTTTTCTGTTTAGCCCGGATAAGCTTCTTGATACATGGCTCATATGAGCATCCTGTTACATGGCTCGAGAGAGTGCTTCCTGATTATGTGCCCTAATTGGGTACCCTTGGAGATGAATTGATGGATTTCAGTTTTGTACACTTTAAGTGTACTACATGAGTATATCCATCGATATTTCAAGTAAATTCAACTGATAAAGTTCTAATAAGGCTAAACTGAACTTGAAAAGATTTGTCATGGAAATGTAGACGTAATATGGAATAATTGTAACAACCCAATTTTGGGCCTAGTCAGAATAGTGGTTTCGAGACCACAAATTTGACGTAAGAAAATTTATTTTTATTATATTTTTATAGTCTACGATTTTATGAAATGATTTTGTGAAATTTTTTTTTGAAAATTTTGACGTTTGGGCACTCAATTTAGTCAAAGGGACTAAATCGTAAAAAGTGCAAAAGTTGAGTTCTACATGCTAGAGGTGTCCGATTGTCATGAAATTTTAAATTGGAGGTCCTTATATGGTAATTAGACCATTGGTTAATTTTTTGGACAAAAATGGACATGAAATAGGTGAAATAGAATATTTTTAAGCTAGGGGCATTTTGGTCATTTAGTAATTAAAATGAATTAAAAACAAAATTGAAAGCCAATTTTTGTCCATCTTCAAGCTATGGCCAAAAATTGCATGGAGAAACCATGGCTAGGGTTTTTCAAGCTTTCAAGCTCCATTGTAAGTCTGTTCTAGCCCTATTTTTCATGATTTTTACGTTTTTGCAATCCCCGTAACAAGATCTATCTATTTCTACCATTTATTTGAGCTAGGGTTGATGTTTAAAAATTTACCCATGTGCTACATGTGTGTATTTTGATGTTTATGGGAGGAATATGAATGTTTGTTGTGTGCTAAATGACTTTTACTAAGTAGTTTTTGGTGAAAATGCTAAAAAGGACTAATTTGTAAAAGTTATAAAATTTGTCATAAAAGTGTGATTTAGTGGAAATTGTGGGCTTCTATAGTTATGAAAATGATTCAGCTAGGCTTAAAATGCAAAGAAATTGAATAAAAATCATTTTATGAGCCTAGGGGTAAAAGTGTAAATATGAAAACGTTTAGGGGCAAAAACATAATTTTGTTATAATATGATTTTTGGGTCACATTTAATATTGTGACTAATTAGTAAGCTAAATGTGATATTTTAGATTAAAGGAAACGAGATTCGGGCCTAGAACGGGGGAAAAACAAACATTTGACGGTTAGGTCTTTTTCACCATTTTTGGTATCGAGGTAAGTTTGTATGTAAATAGTGCAACTTGTTATTTTTATTATATGTTTAATGCTTAAATAAACATGAAAATGTGTTGATTTGAATGTTATGTTCAATTGATTATGTATGTAACTTATATGGACATTGCAATGAATGAAGTGATGTATGTTGGAAATTATTAAGAAGGATTATATTCCGTTTGAATATTTAGTTGTATGAAAATGTCCAGAATCCTGAAATTGAGTGAAAAGAATTATACTCCGTTCGAATACTGAATTCTGATGGATAAGTTATTTCTCACGTGAAATGGGATCCTGCATGTGTTGCAGAAAGGATTTAGCTTGGACGGGTAATCCATTGATCTCAGTGTAGAAAGCATTTAGCCCGGACGGGTAATCCTGAAAGAAGCCTATCGATCATATGTTTCAATTAGGATTTAGCCTAGACTGGTAATCCTAATTGACTGGATTTAGCCTGGATTGGTAATCCAGATTAGACTCTGCAGGGAATTCTTTGTCATAAAGAGGATTTAACCAGGACTGGTAATCCGACAAAGCCCTTAGAGTACATGGCACAGCTAGAATTTAGCCTGGATTAGTAATTCTGCTGTAAAAGATATGGCTTGAGAGTGTACCGAAAGGGTACTACGAACTATGAATTGACGGTCAATAAATTGTACATTTAGAGTGTATTAAATGATGAAATATCCATCAGGAATTCAATGATTCAATGGATAAACTAAATGTAAATGACTTGAGAAATACGAATTTGAATGTGTACATGATATACATGTGACTAACTTATTGATTGAGTGTAGGTATTTAGTAAAAATTACCTTGATCGATGGAATGTATGGTTAAGTATGCCCATGAGAAATAACGACTTTTATATTGAGCTCTATTGTGTAAATGAGTATGGGATCCCTGAAATGATGAGTTCATGATTAGTTGGAAACGATTTTATGACAGTTATCATTGTATTGCACTAAAACAGTTTTGGGCAGCTGCATAAATATGAATTTAAAAATCCATAAAATATTATGGAAGTCGAATTAGAGGCTAAATAAAATATAAAATTAGAGCTTATTGAGTCTAGTTTTACATAGAGGAAACTCTGTAAGCAAAAGAATTTCATATTATGAGATATTTGAATTTTTGTGAGACAGGGTCAGAGTGATTTCGGGCTCCCCTGTCTTAACTTTGGAAAATCATTAAAACTTGTATGATAATAATTTTGGGTTAGAATTCATATGAATAAATCCTTAATAAGTCTATTTTCAAGAGAAACAGATAAGAACATTATCCGAATTCTGTACTGTGAGATAATTAATTTTTAGTAAAGAAAGGTCAAAACTGTCAAACATCAGAACAAGGGTAAATTTGAAGAATAAACTGTACTTATTTTCTAATCTATAAATTCTTAAAATTTTATTGTAGTAAGATATATGAGTCTAGTTTAAAATTATTTTAACGGATCTTAATTTAGAATTCTTTTTAGCTCAAGTTATCAATAATTTAGTGACTATGACTCGCATAGACAGCTTGGCTGAAATATAAATAAATAGTGGAATTAAGAGCAATTATAATTGTTTTACCTTGAGATCATGATGTGAGAATTGGTAGAAGCATCTTAATAAATTGCTTATTATTTTCATACGGACTTACTAAGCTATATAGCTTACCTCCTCCTTTTCATTTCTTTAGTATTGCCAGGTTAGCTTGGGGTTGGAGATCGTTGGAGGCAGCAACATATTATCAAATTATCAATTTTGAGGTATCGATAAACCTTAAATGTTTTCAAATGAGTGGCATGTATAGAGACTTAGTACTTTTTGTTATGTGTTTAATGGTTTGGCCAAATGTATTGGCTTATAATGATTCAAGTGTATATAGCCATGAGATGTGGCTTATATTGGTTATGGGTTTGTAAACCTATTTATCAATGTGCAATGTGCTAACACTTTGAAATGTGATCATGTGCTTATATGTACTGAGAGATTGTGTGATGTGGTTATACTTGTTTGCTATAATTAAGTTGAAGTTAATTAGTATGATGATAACCGTGGTATAAAAGTATAAGTGGTATTATAATAGACAAGGCCAAATGAGTATGAGAAACACAAGTATGATGACATGCAAATGTTATGTTTGTAACTTAATTGAGGATGTTTAATCTTTAATTGGATACCATGTTCTATGCCTTTGATGTTGTATAAGTGTGTGAGGATTAAGGTTGACCAAGGCTTGGAAAATAGCCTAAGTGCTGGCCACATGGATAGAGACACAACTGTGTGTCTTAGCCGTGTAGAAGACACGGCCTAGCACACGGGCGTGTGACTTAGCTGTGAGACCTTAAAATATTGCTGACGTCATAAATAGAGAGTCACACGGGCTGAGGACACAGGCGTGTCCGAGCCACACAGGCGTGTGTGACCACCGTCCTACCTATACGGACGTGTGACTCTCCAAAACTAGAAAAGTTTCTAAGTATTGTAAAAAAAATTGTAAGTGCTCAGTTTAGTCCCAAACCACCCTCGATGTATATTTTGGGCATCGTTAGCCTATATAAGGGACATTATGAATATGAATGAATTTTTTTAATTTGAACGAAATTTTTTTATGGCCTGGTTTTACATAGTTGTGTACGTTTAAATCCAGTAATGCCTCGTACCCTATCCCAGCCTCAGACTTGGGTAAGGGGTGTTACATTTAGTGGTATCAGAGTTATGGTTCAGTCGATTCTTGGACTAACGTAGCGTAATGTGAGAGTCTATCTATACATGCCAAATAATTTGTGATAGTGTGATGTCTCCCGACGCGGATGAGATCTATCCCGCTTAGATAGAGATACTCTCCAACCAAGCTACATCCGACCATGTTGATATTGATACTAAAGTATCTGAGTAAAGTACACTTATGATGAATTTTGGCTTATAAAGGTATGAATAAAGGTTTATGATGTGTATGCGATGATGTACGAGATTAAAGTTTATGTTATGATCAGCTTATCCATGTTTGTTTGGCATTCATATGATGCCATGTGCTTGACTTGTTTGATTACGTGAATATAATAAGTAAAATTACTCAAAAATTGACGAAATGTGTATTTATGTACACTTGTTTGAATAAATGCAACCGGTAAGTTGTGTAACATAAATACGTATGTTAATTTTCCTGAGGTGAATTGTATGATTAGGATGATGTTATGTTAATGATGAATGCAAAGTCATATATGTGTATTTATGAGTGTCAAGTTAAAGGCTTTACGACCTCACTCCCTTACCTGTGTTGCTCTATGACTAAAATTCACGAGAATTATATTGAATAAGTTCACAAGTATGAAACTAAAGAGTTTAGTGGTGAAATAATTGGTAATGCATATAGAGATTAGAATAGTTTGGAAAGTGAATACAGTGTTGAAAGAAATATCGAAATGTTTTAAAGATTCTACAGGTCATGTAAGGTCATGGATAAAGAAGAAATTTGCCTTGGCTATTCGATTCAATTGGGTATGAAGTCTAAAGGTACGTTGCTGAAATTCCTCCCAAATTGGTTTTCTTTAATGAATGGAATACTATGGGGTTCATGATAATAGAATTAGTCAGAGAAAGGAAAATTGAGTTGCAAAGATGTTTGTGTGGAATAGTTGTGATTGGGTAAACTATGATGACATTTCTGGGTGTTCCATATATTCAATTATCCTTAGGAGTTTATATGATCGTTTTCTTTCTGATGAAAATCTTATTGTATGAGTATGCTGACTGACTCTAATGTCAGATGAAAGCACTATGATTTTGTTTGAATTACAATCGACATTTGCTTATCTCTCTGGGATTCTATTCTATTATGTCGGGGAAAAGATCATGGTAAAAAATTATGTGAGGTTATTCTTCTGTTTCTACTGGATGATTCTTTGTCTTATGTGTATATGCGAAAATTATATTATCTCTTTTACAAAAGAAGTCCAGAGCTGATAAACAGTGTTTTTCTTCTAATTTTCTCTAAGGGATTATCCTGATCTTTATAATTATTTCCTTATGCATTATGTTCTTAGATTTCTGTTATGATATCATATTTGGGTTTTCTTATCATCTTTATTGTGTAAATTATCGGACATGGCTCATCTTTAAAGTATGTTCTTTAGTCTGTGATGACTATGTTTATTATAATTATATTCCTGGATTCGAAAATACGAATGGGGTGATTTTGGTGTCTGGATTTCTCTTATTTTGTGGAAGGAATTGTCCTTGGAAAAGGTATAAATAATGAGAGCACAAGCTCAAAATTATATGATAGATCTCTTCCCTCAAGTAAGCTTGACTAAAGTAAATGAGTTAAGTCAGATATTCTGTTTCCTTGAGTTAATATGGTTGCAAGACCTTCGATTAACATGTTAAGAGAAATTAGAAAGATTGTGTGTATGAGTTGCTTTATCAGCATGAAGAAAAGAGTATTTTGATATGTTATTATTCGACAGTTGAAATTAACTCAGTTGTTTTCTCAAAGTAAACTAGTCAATGGAAATATGAATTGAGTTACGTGTATTTAAAGTATCTTCGAGTATGGTAATAAATTTTGTGTATTCACGAGTAGGTAAACGGATAGTTTGAATGAAGAAATGGTATTCTAGAAAGTATGATACAGAGATATGCCTATTAGATTATCATAATTGAGTAATATTATCATGATTAAAGCTGTTCTGCTTGATAAAGTTATAGCATGTAAAAATTTGAATGGTCTGTTGCATGTTACCAAAGTTGAAACAGTTGAAGGTATTAGTAACCGAAGCTCTAGTTCCAAGTTTAGTTTGAATTAAGTGATGAATTTATGAATTTCAGTGATGCACTATTGAACAGATTGGTATGTGTTTTATTACTAGAATGTAAAGTGATGCTTCCGTTTTTCAGATGGTTAAGGTTACATTAAAAAGAACGGTTCGACTAGTGATTTAGATACGGTCACTATTATGTCGGTATTGAGAATTTGATGACATTGTTTATTCAACGAAGATTGTCACATGTTCCCTGATCTCAAGAGTTTAATGTCTCTAATGGCATAGAAAGATCTGAGTTTAAGACAGTGGAAATGATTTGAGATATTGAAACATTTCGAGTAGTTATCGATTAATCATGGAGAAAGCAGTTATAGTTACAGATACCTGGACGAAAAATCTTTGTTTATTTTTGTGTGTACGGGTTACTTGATTTATCTTATTTTATAATGGTCTAATTATAACTATATTACATGCTAAAGCGAGGTTTTCTTTGTGAGACTGACAAGCTCAGAAAATATGACAACATAGGGTAATCTAAATGAGTTCAGAATGAGATCACTCTTGATGTCAGATTTTAAGTCAAGCCTTATTCCTGTTATCATTATTGTCTTGAGAAAGAAAGTTACGAACAGATGAACCCAGAGCTTATGCATAAGTTTTTATACGAGATTCAGTAGTAACACGTTTGTTTATTCCAAAAGTAATAAGATGTGCAGTTATGTAAAGTGGATGCGTTAGTGATTGCGTATGTTACATGATATTTTTGGATCCGTATTCAGATGTTGATTTTCTAACAGATAAAAGTCGATAACCAAGTATACTCAGGACTAATACATTCAGTGATGGTACATGAGTGATTAAGAAGTAGAATTGCTATAGACTTCGTATCAAGATTATTTTATCTCTAAAAAGGAAGATGTTGTCTGGATTGTGGTTGATATGATTTGTGATTCTGAGAAATTTGTGAAAGTAATTCATAAGAGTTGAAAGAAACTTCTTCTGGTAAGATTTTCGGGGACGAAAATCCCTAAAGGGAGGAGAGTTGTAATAGCCCAATTTTTGGCCTAGTTAGAATAGTGGTTTTGAGACCACAAACCTGAAGAAATAAAATTTATTTTTATAATATTTTTATGGTCTACGATTTCACGAAATGATTTTGTGAAAATTTCGTTTGAAAATTTTGACGTTTGGGCACTCAATTTAGTCAAAGGGACTAAATTGTAAAAAGTGCAAAAGTTGAGTTCTACATGCTAAAGGTGTCCAATTGTCATGAAATTTTAAATTGGATGTCATTATATGGTAATTAGACCATTGGTTAATTTTTTGGACAAAAATGGATATGAAATAGGTGAAATAGAATATTTTTAAGTTAGGGGCATTTTGGTCATTTAGTAATTAAAACGAATTAAAAACAAAATTGAAAGCCAATTTTTGTCCATCTTCAAGCTATGGCTGAAACTTGAATGGAGAAACCATGGCTAGGGTTTTTCAAGCTTCCAAGCTCGATTGTAAGTCCGTTCTACCCTATTTTTAATGATTTTTACGTTTTTGCAATCCTCGTAACAAGATCTATCTATTTCTATCATTTATTTGAGCTAAGGTTGATGTTTAAAAATTTACCCATGTGCTACATGTGTGTATTTTGATGTTTAGGGAAGGAATACGAATGTTTGTTGTGTGCTAAACGACTTTTACTAAGTAGTTTTTGGTGAAAATGCGAAAAAGGACTAATTTGTAAAGTTATAAAATTTGTCATAAAAGTGTGATTTAGTGGTAATTATGGGCTTCTATAATTATGTAAATGATTCAGCTAGGCTTAAAATGCAAAGAAATTGAATAAAATCATTTTACGAGCCTAGGGGAAAAAGTGTAAATAGACAAAGTTTAGGGGTAAAAACATAATATTTCCATAATATGATTTTTTTGGGTCACATTTAATAATGTGACTAATTAGTAAGCTAAATGTGATATTTTAGATCAAAGGAAACGAGATTCGGGCCTAGAATGGGGGAAAAACAAATATTTGACGGTTAGGTCTTTTTCACCATTTTTGGTATCGAGGTGAGTTTCTATGTAAATAATTCAACTTGTTATTTTTATTATATGTTTAATGCTTAAATAAACATGAAAATGTGTTGATTTGAATGTTATGTTACATTGATTATGTATGTAAATTATATGGACATTGCAATGAATGAAGTGATGTATGTTGGAAATTGGTAGAATTCTGTAGCTCAAGTTATCAATAAATTAGTGACTATGACTCGCATAGACAGCTTGGCTGGAATATGAATAAATAGTGGAATTAAGTGCAATTATGATTGTTTTACCTTGAGATCATGATGTGAGAATTGGTAGAAGCATGTTAATAAATTGCTTACTATTTTTATACGGACTTACTAAGCTATATAGCTTACCCCCTCCTTTTCATTTCTTTAGTGTTGTCAGGTTAGCTCGGGGTTGGAGATCGTCAGAGGCAGCATCATACTATCAAATTATCAATTTTGGTGTATCGATAAACCTTAAATGTTTTTAAGTGAGTGGCATGTATAGAGACTTAGTCATTTGTGTTATGTGTTTAATGGTTTGGCCAAATGTATTGGCTTATAATGATTCAAGTGTACATAGCCATGAGATGTGGCTTATATTGGTTATGGGTTTGTAAGCCTATTTATCCATGTGCAATGTACTAACACCTTGAAATGTGATCATGTGCTTATATGTACCGACATCTTGTGTGATGTGGTTATACTTGTTTGCTATAATTAAGTTGAAGTTAATTAGTATGATGATAACCGTGGTATAAAAGTATAAGTGGTATTGTAATAGATAAGGCCAAATGAGTGTGAGAAACACAAGTATGATGACATGCAAATGTTATGTTTGTAACTTAATTGATGATGTTTAATCTTTAATTGGATACCATGTTCTATGCCTTTGATGTTGTATAAGTGTGTGAGGGATTAAGGTTGACCAAGGCTTGGAAAATAGCCTAAGTGCTGGCTATACAGACAGAGACACGACTGAGTGTCTCAACCGTGTGGAAGACACGGCCTAGCACATGGGCTTGTGTCTTGGCCATGTGACCTTAAAATATTGTTGACATCATAAACAGAGAGTTATAGTGGCTAAGGACACGGTGTGTCTGAGCCACACGGCCTACCCACACGGGCGTGTGACTCTCCAAAACTAGAAAAGTTTCTAAGAGTTGTAAAAAAAGTTATAAGTTCTCAGTTTAGTCCTGAACCACCCTCGATGTATGTTTTGGGCCTCGTAAGCCCATATAAGGGACATTATGAATACGAATGTATGTATTTAATTTGAACGGAATTTTTTTGTGGCCTGGTTTTACATAGTTGTGTACGTTTAAGTCCAGTAATGCCTCGTACCCTGTCCCAGCCTCGGACTCAGGTAAGGGGTGTTACAATAATGATATGGAAAACATATATATATATGAAATTCATTAAATGACAAGCTCATCTATGTTCTTGGTATTATGTGAATTACTTGACTAACATTATTGGTGAAGTTGTGTGTTTTAGGCTAATAGGTAAATTGTTTAGATGCATTTTTGTATGCTTATCTTGAATGTAAATATATGGTAAGTTAAATTCCTATTATACGAACTTACTAAGCATTTGAAATGCTTACTCATTTTTCTTTTCTCTATTCTATATCGCTCGAAAGCTCGTAAAGGTTGGAATCAGTCGGAGCATCATCACACTATCCTCCAGCTTGTTTTGGTATAAATAGGGATCTTACCTTGGTGTAATGGCATGTATAGGCTCATGATAATAAATGAGGGTATGTAAATGTTTGGTTGTAACTAGCCATTGGAATGGCTAGTGATAGTAAATTTAATGCATACTTATGCATGAGGTTTATTATATTTAGTATATGAGTATGTTTGGTTTAACATATTAGATGTAATTAAGTTTGGGTAAGTATATAATTTTAATGTAAAAATGCTACTTGAAAGCATGAGTAAATCTGTCATGCATAAAAATTGATCATTAGATTGATTTATATGCCTTGAATTGGTTGGTGAATATATTAAAGTGTTGATGTAGGTGCAAGGTAAAAAGGGTAAGATTTAAGGCTTGGAAAATGGCCTTATTCTATCCACACGGGCAAACACACAGATGTGTGTCTCAATCGTATGTGACACATGGCCATCCGCATAGGTGTGTGGTTTGGCCGTGTGTCCCCTTCATATTAAAATTAGAGAAACAAAATGCTCAGAATTGAGCACACTGGTAGAGACATGTGCGTGTGTCTCAGCCGTGTGAGACCCACAACCCAGCACATGGGCATGTGTCCTGGCCGTGTAACCCATGCTCCTAATTTTCAAAAATTAAATTGTCCACACGGCCTAATACACGGGTGTGTGGCTAGCTGTGTAACTCAAGTTAGAGAGTTACACAGGTAAGGACACAGGCTGGAACACATTCGTGTCCACATGGCTTGAGACATGGGCGTGTCATTGGCCGTGTGAGCCACACGGCCTGGCCACACTGGCGTGTGTCCCCTGCACCTAAGAAAAATTTCAAGATTCCACGAAATATTTTCTATGATCATGATTTAGTCCTAACTCGATTCTAATATGTATTTTGGGCCTTGAGGACCCATATGAGGGACATTATGATTGATTATGATTGATTTTTGGAAATGAATAGTAAATGATCTGAATTAACTGTAAATTCTGGTAAAGCTCCATAACCTGTCCTGACGATGGATACAGGTTAGGGGTGTTACATTTTTTGGTATCAGAGCTACAGTTTAGTCGATTCTCAAACTAACGTAGCGAGTACGAGTTTAGCTATACATGCCATTATATAATTTGTGATAGTGTGATATCTCCTGATCATTTTAAATGTGTTTTTCATATAGTAATGTCATCCAACCAAGCTAGAGCTGAATTCGAGGAAGCTGATAGCACTGCTCAAGCTTTTGTACAAATAGTTGCATCTAGTAGTAGTAGAAGGCCCGTATTTGAGGGTCGAGGTGAGGAGGCAAAAGAAGCCTTTTTTCAAATGATGAACGAGTGGTTTACAGAATTTTTAAAAAAAAATCCTGCCGTACAACAACCTCCCTCTCCTACTCCTCAACAAGTTTCTAACATGCGACAAGGTGTTAGACCTATTAGAGCTGGTATGCCTCTAGTAGATAAAATTCAGAAATATAGGGCAGAAGAATTTAGGGCTACTGCTGAAGATGATCCAAAAATGGCTTAGTTTTGGTTGGAAAATACTATCAGGTTTTTAGATGAATTATCATGTACACTAGCAGAATGTCTGAAATGTGCCGTATCATTGTTAAAAGATTCAACTTATCAATGGTGGAATACTTTGATTTCCGTTGTGCCAAGGGATAATGTTACATGAGAGTTTTTCCAAATGGAATTCAGAAAGAAATATATTAGCTAGAGATTTATGGATAAAAAAAGAAAGAATTTCTAGAGCTTAAACAAGGAAATATGATAGTATCTGAATACGAGCGGGAATTCGTTCGGTTAAACAAGTATGCCAAAGAATGGGTTTCAACTGAGGCTGATATGTGTAAACATTTTGAAGAAGGACTAAATGAAGACATTAAGCTATTGATTGGAATTCTTGAATTAAGGGAATTTGTTGTACTGGGTGATCGGGCAAACAAAGCTGAAGAATTAAGTAAAGAAAAGAAACGAGCAGAGAGAGAAGCTCGAATTTTTGGTTAGAGATTTATGGGTAAGTCACAATCATCTACTTCAAAGAAATAAAAAAAAGATCATGATTGTTTTACCGCATTTGTGGGATATTGCAGAAAAGAATGAGGCTCTGAATGCTCTAACCCGAGATCTTCGTCTCCATCTGTAACAGTTGTTGGAAATGTTGGTAACCCCAAACTGAGGTATACATATTGTAATAAATTTCATTTTGGGGAATGTCATATGAGAAGTAGAGCCTGCAATAGATGTGGTTTTCTTGACCACTATCTTAAAGTTTGTCCAGAAAGGATTGAAAAAGATACTGGTCAGACTTCGAAGTCGAGTGACCGCAGCTCGAGAGGTAGACCACCTCGATACCCTGGAAATGTTAGTGGTAGCCGAAGTGCTATGAAAGATTGAACAGTTAAATCTAAAGCACGAGCACCGGAAAGGACATATGCTATACATGCCAGAGAGGATGCCTTTGCACCAGATGTCATTACTGGTACATTTTCTCTTCTTGATACTGATATAACTAATTTGATTGATCCTGGTTCAACATATTCATACATATGCACAAATTTAGTGTCTGTTTAAAGTTTACTTGTTGAGTTAACTGAATTTGTGGTTAAAGTTTCAAACCCTCTGGGCCAGTATGTTATGGTGGATAAAGTTTGTAAAAACTGTCCATTGATGGTAAAGTGTTATTGTTTCTCGACTGATTTGATGCTACTTCCTTTTGATGAATTTGGTGTAATTTTGGGAATGGACTGGCTAACTCAACATGATGTGATGGTGAATTGTAAACAAAAATACATTTTGTTGAAATGTTAGAATGGTGTATTACTTCATGTTGAATATGATAAACTAAATGGGTTATCTAATGTAATCTCAGCTATATCAACATAGAAATATGTCAGAAAAGGGCATGATGCATATCTTGCATATGTGTTGGACATTAAAGTATCAGAATAAAAGATTAAGTCAGTGCTAGTTGTTTGTGAGTTTCCTAATGTGTTTCCACAAGCTAAGCCATTCGATAAGGTGAATGACCCCAACAGAGTTAAAAGAGTTGAAAGCATAGTTGCAATAATTGACAGATAGGGGCTTTGCTCGACCTAGTCATTCACCTTGGGGTGCATTGATTCTGTTTGTAAAGAAGAAAGACGGATCGTTGAGGCTGCGTATTGATTACAGCCAGCTCAACAAGGTTACAATAAAAAAACAAGTATCCATTTCCTCAAATTGATGACCTGTTTGATTAGCTGAAAGGTGCCACTGTGTTATCTAAAATAGATCTCCATTTTGGATATTCTCAGTTGTGAGTGAAAGACTCATATGTGCCAAAGACAACTCTTAGAACCAGGTAAGGACATTATGAGTTCCTTGTGCTGCCGTTTGATATGAAAAATGCACCTGCAGTATTTATGGATTTGATGAACATAATTTTCAGACCATATCTAGACATGTTTGTGGTGGTGTTTATTGATGATATTTTGGTATATTCCCAAGCTAAAAATAAGCATGCTGATCATTTCAGAATTGTGCTGTAAACTTTGCGTGAGAAACAACTGTATCCTAAATTCAGTAAGTGTGAATTTTGGCTTCGGGAAGTCGGTTTCCTTGGGCATATAGTGTTTGCAGAAGGTATCAGGTAGATCTAAGTAAAATCTCAACTATTATTAATTGGAAACCATCGAAAAATGTGTCTGAAGTTAGAAGTTTTCTGGGACTAGTCAGATATTATCGGAGGTTTGTAAAAAGGTTATCAATGATAGCCTTTCCAATGACTCGTCTGTTGCAAAAAGATGTGAAATTCGAATGGTCTGATAAATGTCAACAAAGCTTTGACAGATTAAAAGCCTTGTTGACTATAGGACCTGGTCTAGTTCAGCCTGAATCGGGTAAAGAATTTGTAATTTACAGTGATGCATCGTTGAATGACTTAGCTTGTGTGTGACTGCTAATTCTAGATCATGTATCGAGTAATTTGACAACCATGTCTAGCAGCTTGAACTCTATATTCAACATCCAACATGAATTTACAGCAACCACTGCTTATAAAATAGAATGACATCATTAAAACTCTTTCGTATAACCTTTACTATCATATCAAACCCATATAACCCTCATGCAAAGTCTTCTTTATTTTACCGTTCATGCATTCTTATAGACTTAATGTTTCATAACTTTAACATGCAGAGTCATAAAACTTACTTTGACATGGGGTACTCACTGATGAAATCTAGAGTTTCAACTTCAAATTAAAGGAGAAAGAAATATTGTTGGGTCCTTAATATATATCCAAATAGTAGCACTTTTGAAGAAGAAAGAGGAAAACTCCCCTTTTCTCTAGCCTAAATATATATCACCTAAGTTCCAATTGCATCTCAACACATGCCACATGTAACGCCCCCACGCCCGAAACCGTCACCGGAGTCGAGCTTGAGGGGTTACCGAACATAATTTATCAAATTAAGAACTTCAAATCATTTGTTTCTACATTCACAGCTTTCTAGCTACCCGCGTCACAATTACAAGAAAAAAAATCATATCTTGAGTTACGAAACTCAAAATCAAGATCCATAAATTTTCCCTAAACCGAAACTCATATATCTATTTACTAATCTTTTTTCTAGAATTTTTGGTTGGGCCAATTAGTACAGTTTATTAGTTAAAGTCTCCCCTGTTTCAGGGTTCAACTGCTCTGACCTCTATGTATTACGAACCAGATATCTCTCTATAAAGAATTTCAATGACTATGAGGTTTGTTTCTATTAAAACTAGACTCAATAAGGAATCTGTAAATATAAATAATGACTTCTAATTATTTTTTTACAATTTATTATGAATTTTTAAAGTCAGAATAGAGGATCCAAAAATAACTCTGACCCTGTTTCACAAAAGTTTAAATATCTCATAAAATATAATTTATATGCCTGTTTTTTTCAATCCATATGAAAATAGAATCATTAAGATTCAATTGCATAAGTTGATCATCATTTAATTCAATTTATACTATTTTTAGTGATTTTTCAAATTTATATCATTGCTGCAGCAATATTCTGTTTTAAGGCAAATTTCATCTTTTCATGAGTTGTTATGAACTAGATAACCTATTAAACTTCCATGATATCAAACATGATCTAAACTTAACCATCACCATGATTGATCAATATCAAACATTTTCTCAACCAATCATGGCCATATCATAAAATTATTTACACAAAATAAGTATATTGCTATACATGCCATACTTAAGTTTTACAAGCCATTTACCCAGATGAAAGTCCTTTGGATAGTGTGATCGAACCTTCGACCCGTCCCGATTCCCGAGCTGGCTTGTTCAAAACTACAGTAAATAAAGAGGAGGGAGTAAGCATAAATGCTTAGTAAGTTCATATGTAAATAACAAGTAACATAACAACACAAATATACCAAACAACTTTAGCATGGTATCACCAAAACATATATCACATTTCTGAACATTATTCATCATCTTACCACCTTATCATTGTTGTATCTATTTTCAACCCGAGGGTTAAGAACATACCTGTCCAAAGTGTCCATTTCAAAACACTTACCAAAACGTCGCTTGCATCTTAAGTGTTCTTCCATTTCACTAGAAATTTCACCCGTTGAACACATCGGAATATAACTTGGATACATGGATAATTTGCACATAAATGCCATATATGTAATCAAGAAATCATGTAACCCACCCCTAAGTGAACTCGGACTCAACTCAACGAGCTCGGGCGTTTGCATCCATAAGTGAACTCGGACTCAACATAATGAGTTCGGATGCCTAGTTACATCTCACGAACTCGGACTCAACTCAACGAGTTTGGACATTCGCATCCATAAGTGAACTCAGACTCAAATCAACGAGTTCGGATGCTCAACCATCCTAGTGACATGTCACTTGTATCCTAATCTATTCCTAAGGTTCAAACGGGCGTTTTTCCTCGATCATACATCTTTTCCGTCTTCCACGGAATATCAAAATCGGTACTTCGGTGATAGTTCATACTCATCAAGTAATTCACATAATTACATATTATTCAATAATGATCACAAAGCATAATATTTCATGATAATAATCAGCATCATATCATATAAACAACATTAAATTGCTTAAAATGACAATTATGTTACTACATTTACACATGAACTTACCTTGGTACCAAAATATAAAGATTTTGCAATTTAGTCCACAATCTTTTCTTTTCCTCGATCGCGACTTGAATCTCGTTTCTCTTGATCTATAATACCAAATTAATCTTATTTAATACATACATTCATCAAAACAGCATTTAATACGAACTTTGGAAAAATTACACTTTTTCCCCTAAACTTTTGCATAATTACACTTTTGCCCCTAGGCTCGGGAATTAAACTTTATTCCTTATTCTTATGTTTTATAACATGCTGATCATTTTTCCCTTCTATGGCAACATCAAATTCTTACTCTAACATATAGTTGTGACTATTAGGTATTTTTGCCGATTAAGCCCTTTTACTCGTTTTCACTCAAAACCGAGTAGCACAAGTTGTCGAACATAATTTAAAACCCCAGATTCTATCATAAAACATAAAAATACACAAATTTCACCTATGGGTATTTTTCCAAATATAAACCCTAGGTTAAATTATTGCTAGCATAAGCTTAATCGAGCTTCCGGAATTCCAAAAACGCAAAGAACATTGAAACGGGGCTTGGAATCACTTACTATGGAGTTTGGAAGCTTGAAACAAACCCTAGCTATGGAGAACCCTTGAAATTTTGGCCTAATGAAGAAGATGGACAAAATTTGGCTTTTAAGTTTGTATTTTAATTCATTTTACCCCTAAATGACCAAAATACCCTTACTACTAAACTTTCCAAAAATTCCATCCATGTCCAATTTTTGTCCATAACTTAGAAATTGGTCAAATTGCTATTTAAGACCTCCTAATTAATATTTCAAATCAATTTCATACTAGAAACTTCTAGAATGCAAGTTTTGCAAGTTATTCAATTTAGTCCCTAACTTCGAATTAAGCACTTTATGCATAGAATTTCTTCACGAAATTTTCACACAATCATGCAATCATATCATAGACCTCAAAATAATCATAAAATAATTATTTATATCTCAGATTTTGTGGTCCCGAAACCTCTGTTCCAACTAGACCCAATTTTGGGCTATTACAACTCTCCCCCCTTCAGAGATTTTCGTCCTCGAAAATCTTACCGGAGTGAGGTTTAGTATCTTTCTCATAATTTCCAGCATTACTAACTAATTGTTTTCAAGACGATACTTTCATAAACACTCTGTCATCAATTTGAATCCCAAGATAACTCAGTAAACTCTGATATTTCTCTAACTCTGTCCTTCACTTGTCAACCATTCTCAGACTCTGGTCATATCTATAATTATTTTATCACTGAACTCTTTGATTCCACACTTAGGAACATAGTCAACATGACTCTCATGAATTTCTGTTATATACACCTCATCGGTAAGGGGGTGAGGTCGTACAGTCTCTAACTCGATTTTGACATATATCTATATGACACATTTTTTTCATTATCCACATATGTCATTATAATCATACTATCCACTTCAAACAATTTATTATTCATACCTGTCTTACATAAAATTTCCAATTATCTCATTTCAAACAAGTGCACTCACTCATACATTCTATAAATTTTGAATAACTTTAATCATCACATTTACTAATTAATTTAGTCAAGCATGCAACAGCATATGAAGGCCAAACAAATATGAATAAATATATCACTATATAAACTTTCATCTCATATATTATCACATATACATATATCACGAATTCTTATTCATACCTTTCCGAGTTTAACACATCATAGCTACACTTTATTCAAATACTTCAATATCGCTATCAAATGGTCAGATGTAGCTCGATTGGAGAATATTTCATTTTAAACAAAATAGTCCTTATTAGTGTCGGGAGACATCACACTATCACATATTTGTGGCATGTATAACTAAACTCTTACACTTGCTATGTTAGTCCGAGAATCGACTAAACCTACTCTGATACCACTAAATGTAACACCCCTTACCCGTATCTGAGGCCGGGCTAAGGTACGAGGCGTTACCAGACAAACATACAAACATTAAACTAAAATACGAGCCATAAAATTTTATTCATATTTCAAAGCATTCATTCTCTTACACATAGTCCCTTATTTGAGTCTACGGAGCCCAAAACATACATTAGAAAGGGTTTGGAACTAAACCAAGAACTTACGAAAATCTTGGAAATTTCATGCTTTAAGGCTCCACACGCCCGTGTCCCAAAGTCGTGTTCCATACACGGCTGAGACACATGGTCGTGTCTCTGCCTGTGTGGAATATACCTAGGCTATTTTCCAAGCTTTGGTCATCCTTGATCTCTTACACAGTTATACAAAATCAAAAGCATATAACATGGTATTCATTTAATGATTATAAATCCTCAATTAAACCACAAACATAGCATTTGTCTGTCATCATACATGTGTCTCTCATACTCATTTTACCTTGTTTATTATAGTACCACTTATACATTTATACCAAGATTATCATCTTACCAAATATTTTCAACTTAATCATCAAGCATTCATATTTAAAGCTAGATCATATCTTTATAAAATACCATGATTCAGATGCGCAGAATAACATGTTTGCCTAAAACATTTCAATTCAATTCCATACCCAACAAGCATTACATTGAGACTAGTCATATATATATATATACATGTCATGATACATAACATTCTCTTTTTGTTTTCTTATAAACACATATCATTTATTTCATTATATCAATATTTCATATACCATAGTTTCCATGTATTCCACATATATTTATTTTCCTCCTCCTCCTCTCCATTCCACATCCTTAATGTATATAGCATTCTTGTAAGTACGATTTCACAATTTACTAATAAATGTTCACATCAAACTGTCCACACGAGTCATAGTCACTTAATTATTTATAATTTGAGCTACAGAGCTCCAAATTAAGATCCGTAAATTTCCCCTGAAACTAGACTCACATATAGTTCCACCATAAAATTTTCAAAATTTTTGGTTTAGTCAATTAGTACATTTTATTCATTAAAATTTCCCTTATTTCACTTTCTGATAGTTCTGACCTCTCTTCACTAAAAAATAATTATCTCACATTACAGAATTCAGATAATGTTCTTGTTGATTTATCTTGAAAATAGACTCATTATGGATTTTAAAAATATAATTTTGAGCCTTTAATTATTTTTCTCCAAAAGTCAGAACAGGGGATCACGTAATCATTCTGAATTAGTCTCACAAAAACATAAATATCTCAAAATATAGAACTTATTTTCTTTATATGTTTCTTTTATTTGAAAATAGACTCATTAAGCTTTAATTTGATATCTCATTCAGTCTCTGATTCAATTTATACTATTTTTGGTGATTTTTCAAAATCACGTCACTACTACTGTCCAAAACAGTTTTATTTCTAATTCACTCTTTCACACTTTCTTTGTATTAACCTCATTTTAACATACATATCACAAATCATTTTCACCACATTTCATACATCACAAGTATAGGCCCATGATCACAAGGTCACCATAAAATCATCATCATGTATAACTTACTTGTTTATAACCTTACCACATCCTGGTCACTTAATGAACACATCATTCACATAATCAAGTTCCTGCACTTATTCATCACAAAACTCACAAAGCAATACATAGAGAGTCTCCCGTTGAACACTTCGGATCAATCCTCGATACTTGGTGGTTTCAGCACATAGCTCCACCCATCATATAGTTCGGCTCTCTTGTACACATGGTGAACACTTAGTACCACCCATGTGACCTAGCCAGTTTATCTCGTAGCTCTCTTGTCTACATGGTGTCCTTCACTTGGAACCACGCATGCGACCTAGCTACATATATCCCGTAGCTCTCTTGTCTACATGGTGTACACATAGTATCACCCATGCGACCTAGCTACATCATAATGTCTTGTAGCTCTCTTGTACACATGATGTGCACTCAGCACTATACCGGGATTTCTCTCTCTTTTCCAACAATTTCACCAATCAAGTAATTATCCACAAACATATTTCCAATATTTTTATAAAATATCATAATACAAGTAATAGTGATGTATTACTTACATATAAACTTACATCTTATTTAATATCAACGCAATAACATTAAATTACACATTGTCTTATTAAAAATCATATGAACTTACAATTTCCCATAATATCCATAATCATAGAAATCACATTTATGTATGATAATTCAATGCACTTCATGTACCATAGACATATTTTTAAATCAATTCATAAACTTGGCACCAAAATCATTTAATTTAACATAATTCAATTAATTCACTAAATTTAACTTTCAAATATAAATTACAGAATTTTTGTTGTATTATTATCATACCAACTCACATACTTTCAACACCTCAGAGATCATAGTAAATATATCAATTTTACATTGAAACATGCATAAATTAATGCTTATTATACATATGAACTTACCTTGATATTAAAACGGCCATTTTACCAACTTTCCCAATTTTCGATTTTTCTCTCATTCTAGGTTCAAATCTCGTTTTCCGGGATCTAAAACATCATATTTTACTTATTTAATTAATGTACTATTCAAAACAATCCTTAACTCAAACTTTGGAAAAATTACAATTTTGCCCCTAAACTTTTGCATATTTACACTTTTTCCCCTAGGCTCGGGAATTAAACTTCATCCCTTATTCTTATGTTTTATGACATGATGATCACTTTTCCCTTCTATGACAACATCAAATTCTCACTCTAACATATACTTATGACTATTAGGTATTTTTACCAATTAAGCCATTTTGCTCGTTTTCACTTAAAACTGAGTAGCACAAGTTGTCTAACATAATTTAAAACCTCATATTGTATCATAAAACACTAGAATACACAAATTTTACCTATGGGTATTTTTCCAAATATGAACCCTAGGTTGAATTATTGCTAGCATAAGCTAAATCAAGTTACCGGGACTCCAAAAACGTAAAGAACTAGAAAAACGGGGTTAGAACGGACTTACAATTGAGCTTGGGAAGCTTGAAAACCCTAGCCATGGAGTCTCCCTTGGTATACACGTCCATGGTGAAGAATATGAGCAAAATTGGCTTTTAATTTTGTATTTTAATTCATTTTACCCCTAAATGACCAAAATACCCTTACTACTAAACTTTCCAAAAATTCCATCCATGTCCAATTTTTGTCCATAACTTAGAAATTGGTCAAATTTCTATTTAAGACCTCCTAATTAATATTTCAAATCAATTTCATACTAGAAACTTCTAGAATGCAAGTTTTACAACTTATTCAATTTAGTCCCTAACTTCGAATTAAGCACTTTATGCATAGAATTTCTTCACAAAATTTTCACACAATCATGAAATCATATCATAGACCTCAAAATAATCATAAAATAATTATTTATATCTCAGATTTTGTGGTCCCGAAACCTCTGTTCTAACTAGACCCAATTTTAGGCTATTACAGTTACAACCTAAATCAAATAGAAATAATTTAAAGTCAATATATTAAAAATTATATAAAGACTAAGTCTAAACTTTTTATGCTAGTTGGCCACCTCCGAGTCCCTCCATCCGTAGAACCGTCTACTGAGGATCACTTGAAAAGTTTAGAAGGAGGGGGGTGAGTTTCGAAAACTCAGTGTGTACAACCCTTAACGAGTATAAAGAAATCGTTAGTCATTTTGGGCCAGATCCCAATTCAATAACGGTGGTCTCTGGGCCTTAGCCCAAATTAGCCTCGGTTAGGCCAAAGCCCAAATCGCAATAATATCACAACAATATCATACATGCAATGCAATGCAGTGCAATCCTATCCCAATAATCCATCCGCTACAAACCAGCTCCGTCCCTCGACACATCATGTGGGGATATAAATATTAATCCACCCAACCGATACACATCAATGGTAGCCCGGTTACGGAACTTCCTTCATTTACACATTTGGCTTAAGAGCCGTCGGTGGATCCACGATTGTCAAACAACATGCGATCCTCATATACTTCCTCCGTTCAATAATACCCATCCCATATGCAACCTAAGCAGAATATCATACGTATGCAATAGATGTGCATGTCACATCCATAAAACTTACATTCAACACCTGGGGGTATTTTGGTCATTTTGCCCTTTGGGGCATTCTGATAATTTTTCCTTTTATTACGATTTTCAATTACCTTGGCCCGTTAACAAATCTCGTGAGCTAAGATGAACGAATACTATGCACTAGGTAGGATTCCAAAGAAGAGGAGGTGAGTCATTAAGATCGCTTAAGTACCAAGCTCTCCCCAAATCCAATCCTAAACATGCATATACCCGTTGCCACACCTTAACCCTATGACTTGTCCATGGTCGCAATATATTAATTAAGTTTTATGTAGTCATCATACACTAGGCCCAAAACCCCTTACAAAGCCTAGTCAAGTTCACATACATGTATATGACCCACTAGGCCCAATCACATTTATATGGCCCATTAGGCCCAAGTCACATTTATATGGCCCATCATGCCCAATTCACATTTATAGTCATGCTCACATACGATTTTTCATCACATAGCATCAATTATCAAATTTTCCTATTATGGGCCCAACAGCCCATCAGGCCCATTAAGCCTATTCTGGCCTGGTTGGCCAACTCACAGCCCATGCCCATGGAATCGCTTATGGGGCCTCAGACAACCTATCTATTTTCATCTCACGAGTGTTCACATACTCGCAAGACTGCCGTAGTCAAACTTTCGGCTTTTTGATATTTTGATTTTTCAGCATCTCGGCTTTTGCCGATCTACTTGTGTGTGTAGTGTGTGTACACACCTTCGACTTTATATCCAGTTATCATAGGGTAGAAGTACACACCTTATCACCTAGAGTACTAAGTATTCATAATCGCCCATACCTATATTCAACGTTATATTCCATTAGTCACATTCTATTAATTCAAAATAAATCCACTACTTACCGAAGAACCACCTATACTTTCCTTGACTAGATTGATCGACTGCGATTTGCCTATGTAACTCAAAATCTGATGTAGTCCCCCTTCCATATCCAGGCGGAAAGTCCCTAATGCCTGATACCTTAAGTTGCTTTAATTGGGAGCCTCTATCCCAGTCTCTCTGCTAGAACCTCCTTTTTCCATCAGCGATAACACTCTTGAATGAGAGGGAAAAAGAGAAATAAATGGAGAAACCGTAGGTTAACGAAAGTTTTTGAAAGAATAAAGAAGAATCGACTTTTAAGAGTGTAGAAACAAAAGAACTTAGAAATATTTAACAAAAGCCGAAGAAGATCTAATTCACTTACCGATTGCGAGATTGCTTGCCAACAAGAAATCAAACCCCCAAAGTGTATGAATCGGCTTTTAAATGAAAAAGAAACAGTCGGCTAAGTTGAAGAGGGAAGAGATTGATTCGATTAAAATAGGGAAGAAAAGATCAAGAATTTGGCTTAAAGAAAAGAGAGGTGATATGCGACTGAAGCAGACAAAACAACAAATGCCCTTACTCGCCCGTACGACACACATATTTATACTAATAAATAAATAAAAAATACACCTACACTCATCAAGATCGCTTTGCACATGCCTCCACTTGAACTCCAAACCTCAAGGTTACTCTACCTCCCCACACCATGCTGGCCACTACACCGCATCCTTTCTTACGCTATCATTCGGTCACAATTAATTATAAGGCTTATATGCCTAAGCCTCAGTTTTCTTAAAGAATAAAAATTTAAATTTTGCCAGGCCTGGGATTCGAACCTACTCCTTCTCATAACCATAGCATGCTTCACGCCACTGCACCGCAGGCACTCTTGTGCTATATTCCATCCCTAACTATTTTTAAGGCCTATTAACCCGTAACCTGGTTATCCTAAAATTTTTTGGTACCATTCAGATTCAAACCCCTAATCTCTTGGCTGCGCTATTTCTCCTTTGCCACCAAGCCATAAGCTCTTTTGTGTCATTCTCCTCCCCAATTGATTATAAACTCTTTCTGCCAACATCCAGGTTGTCAAAAAAAAAACCCACTACTTTTGATAATGCTGCAACTTGAACCTAACACCTCTCCTTACTCCTAACGCCATCATGCCACTTGGTCAAGTGCATCCTTGTGTCGAATTCCCACCTAACACATTTATAAAGCCTAAATACTAGCTTCCCTACTAATCTTATGCGCAATAAAAAAAATTTTCCAAGGCCAAAACTTGAACCCTAGACCTCTTGCTTATTACCCACGCCTTTTGCCACTAGGCTATATGCTTCCTTGTGTCAAATTTTACCAGGCCCTATTAATAAGCCTTCTACCTAATGCTCAGGGTTCTTTAGAAAAAAAATGAAAAATTTTGCTAAAGCCCTGGATCGAACCCAAGATGTTTTCCACACTACCCACCCTTCCTAAATAATTTATCAATTAAACTAAACACACAATTATAAAAAATTTAAACACCTTTCTTTTATTCAAGCGGCCTTCTAACCGATCCCAAACTCAAGGCCTATTACTTCTAGGCCCAAAATCAGGGTGATACAATTCACCCTTTCTAAAAAAAAATTCGTCCCTAAAATTTCTAAATAACAGAGTAGTCGTGTATCAACTATCCCACTACGCTACCGCCGCACACTCTGATCCTAACAATTTTAATACATATTCAAAACATCCTCCTATCGCAAACATTCTCAAACATACACAAAATAAGTATCAAATTCAGATTCAAATGTTTTAATACAATCTGATATCTAAGGAAATCCTACTGAATATAAACAATCAATATCTTAAAACATATTGCAGTATATCAGTTCAACATAATTCAGTAGTAAGAGAACTTATTTGGCTCGACATCGGAGACTTGGAGTGCCACACAATAGAATCTTTCAAAACAATTTTAAAAGCCCAAAAACCAAGCCCATTTCACATCCCGAGTTTTGAAAACTGGGCTCTGATACCACTAAATGTAACACCCTAAACCCAGCCTAGACTTTATTGCTGAATATGGCGCATCACATTGAAGTATTTTAGCAAAAACCTTGTTTTCATTGGAAACACTTCTTTAAAGTGAAAAACCTTAATTACTTTGTAAAATCTCTTTTCAGTTGCGGAAGCTTTATTTAGAACATATGATTTTATGAAAACTCGTTATTTAAAAATATTGTTGCAGAAACGTAGTATTTAAAAACAATTATGGTTTAGGAAACAACGTTCTACTTCTAATAAATATAAAGCATAAAAAAATGATAATTATCCTAATTTGAAATATTAGCCAGAAGAAAGACCTTGTTACAACCCAAATCAAATAGAAATAATTTAAAGTCAATATAATAAAAATTGCATAAAGACTAGGTCTAAACTTTTTATGCTAGTTGGCCACCTCCGAGTCCCTCCATTCATCGAACCGCCTACTAAGGATCTCTTGAAAAGTTTAGAATGAGGGGGGTGAGTTTCAAAAACTCAGTGTGTACAACCCTCAACGAGTATAAAGCAATCGTTAGTCATTTTGGGCCAGAGCCCAATTCAATAACGGTGGTCTTTGGGCCTTAGCCCAAATTAGCCTCGATTGGGCCAAAGCCCAAATCGCAATAATATCACAACAATATCATACATGCAATGCAATGGAGTGCAATCCCATCCCAATAATCCATCCGCTACACACCAACTCCGTCCCCCAACACATCATGTGCGGATATAAATATCGACCCACCCAACCGATACACATCAATGGTAGCCCGATTACGAAACTACCTTCATTTACACATTGGGCTTAAAAGCCGTCGGTGGATCCACGATTGTTAAGCAACCATGCGATCCTCATATACTTCCTTTGTTCCATAATACCCAACCCATATGCAACCTGAGCAGAATATCGTATGTATGCAGAAGATATGCATGTCACATCCACAAAACATACATTCAATACCTAAGGGTATTTTGGTTATTTTCACCTTTAGGGGTATTTCGGTAATTTTTCCTTTTATTACGGTTTTCACTCACCTTGGCCCGTTGACAAATCCCGTGAGCTAAGATGAATGAATATATGCACTAGGTAGGATTCCAAATAAGAGGAGGTGAGTCATTAAGACCGCTTAAGTACCAAGCTCTCCCCAGATCCAATCCTAGACATGCATATACTCGTTGCCACACATTAACCCTATGACTTATCCACGGTCCCAATATATGAATTAAGTTTTGTGTAGTCATCATATACTAGGCCCAAAACCCCTTACAAAGCCTAGTCAAGTTCACATACCTGTATATGGCCCACTAGGCCCAATTACATTTATATGGCCCATTAGGCCCAAGTCACATTTATATGGCCCATCAGGCCTAATTCACATTTATAGTCATGCTCACATGCGATTTTTCATCACATAGCATCAATTATCAAATTTTGCCTATTATGGGCCCAACAGCCCATCAGGCCCATTAAGCCTATTCTGGTTTGGTTGGCCAATTCACAACCTAAGCCCATGGAATCGCTAATGGGGCCTCAGACAACCTATCGGTTTCCATCTCACGAGTGTTCGCGCACTCGCAAGACTGTTGTAGTCAAACTTTCAGCTTTTCGGTATTTCGACTTTTCGGCATTTCAGCTTTTGCCGATCTACTTGTGTGTGCAGTGTGTGTACACACCTTCGGCTTTATATCAAGTTATCATAGGGTAGCAGTGTTTATATCAAGTTATCATAGGGTAGCAGTGTTTATATCAAGTTATCATAGGGTAGAAGTGCACACCTTATCACCTAGAGTACTAAGTATTCATAATCGCCCGAACCTATATTCAACGTTATATTCCATTAGTAACATTCCATTAATTCAAAATAAATCCACTACTTATAGAAGAACCACCTATACTTGCCTTGATTAGATTGATCGACTGCGATCTGCCTATGTAACTCGAAATCTGACATAGTCCCCCTTCCACATCCAGGCGGAAAGTCCCTAACGGTTGACACCTTACATCGCTTAAACTTGGGAGCCTCTATCCCAACCTCTCTGCTAGTACCCCCTTTTTCCATCAGCGATAAGACTCTTGAATGAGAGCGAAAAAGAGAAATAAATGGAGAAACTGTAGGTTAACGAAAGTTTTTGGAAGAATAAAGAAGAATCGAATTTTAAGAATGTAGAAACGAAAGAACTTAGAAATATTTAACAAAAGTTGAAGAAGATCTAATTCACTTACCGATTGCGAGATTGCTTGCCAACAAGAAATCAAACCCCCAAAGTGTATGAATCGACTTTTAAATGAAAAAGAAACAGTTGGCTAAGTTGAAGAGGGAAGAGATTGATTCGATTAAAATAGGGAAGAAAAGATCAAGAATTTGTCTTAAAGAAAAGAGGAGGTGATATGTGATTGAAGCACACAAAACAACAAATGCCCTTACTCACTCGTACGACACACATATTTATACTAATAAATAAATAAATAAATAAATAAATAAATAATACACCTACACTCGTCAATCGACTTAAACTCATCAAGATAATTTCCCTTCAAATTCTCCAATTTTATCACCATCATATATACCTTTAATCCTCATCCTAATCCCCTTGATTTTAGCCAAAAATTCCAATTTGAATTGCATTCAAATTGCTTCCACCGTACATCACTTGAGTAGCAAAATTAAATTCTCCCTTTGCGCGCGCCTCCACTCGAACTCCAAACCTCAAGGTTACTCTACCTCCCCACACGCTGCTAGCCACTACACTGCATCCTTTCTTACGCTACCATTCGGTCACAATTAATTATAAGGCTTATATGCCTAAGCCTCAGTTTTCTTAAAGAATAAAAATTTAAACTTTGCCAAGCCTAGGATTCGAACCTGCTCCCTCTCGTAACCATATCATGCTTCACGTCACTGCATCACAGGCGCTCTTGTGCCATATTTCATTCCTAACTATTTTTAAGGCCTATTAACCTGCAACCTGGTTCTCCTAAAAATATTTGCTGCCATTCAGATTCGAACCCTTGATCTCTTGGCTACACTATTCGTCCCTTGCCACCAAGCCACAAGCTCTTTTGTGTCATTTCTCCTCCTCAATTAATTATAAACTTTTTCCACACTACCCACCCTTCCTAAATAATTTAACAATTAAACTAAACACACAATTATAAAATATTTAAACACCTTCCTTTTATTCAAGCGACCTTCTAACCGATCCCAAACTCAATGCCCATTACTTTTAGGCCTAAAATCAGGGTGTTACATAACCGGATACACAAAAACATATATGTATGATGTTTTAATCTTATAAGCCAAAACAACCCACTTTCAGATCACAAATACATGTTACCCCAATTATTTAACATTAATCACAAGCTAATTCACCTTGTTTGCCAAATCAAAACATGGTCATTTCACAAGCTAATCATTATACTTTAAGTCTCATTTACAACGAATGATCAAAGACATATAAATATTATCTATATCTACTTCATCACATAACCGAATATCAATACTTCAAATTGTAGCCATTTACCTAATACATCCCGCTTATATATCATGAATTTCACTCAACAGCAATGTTCAACCACAATGTCACATCATACCAAATATATACCATACACATATACTTTGACATAACTTTATCACCATTAGCAAATATATCAACCATGATTCACATATAAATATATAATGGCCGAACCATCAAAACCAAACTTAACATAATGATTAAGCCATTTTCGCATGGCTCATATTTACATAATCCGAAAACAAACATAAACATAAACTAGCCTATACATGCCATAGGTTTAAGTTCAACTTATAAAGTACCGAAAACGGTCGATAGTGTGATAAACTTCGCTGACGATCCCTGAGCTCGTAACTTGACTCCAAAATCTATAAAATAGAGGTAAACATATACACACAGTAAGCTATCATAGCTTAGTAAGTCATAAGCAAATAAATAACTCAATGACAATATTAACTCAATTAACCAAACCAATTCATGCTATCATAATCACATTTAATTTCAAACTTACAATTTCATATACAACATATACTTTCATTTAGCCGAATATACATATATCTAATATCAAAATATTATTCAATTTCAAAGCCATAATATCATTATTTAACCAAATATACATAAACTCATATACATATATTCACGAATCATTTCATAAATATTCACATTTTATATTCATAAGGCCATATATAATCATTAATAAATGTTTACACATAGATCACAAATATGATATCACTATACATAACCTTTGGCCGAATGTACTTTTTATACACACATATATTTTTATTTACATCATATATAATTTGCATCACATATCAAATAACCAACTTGCCTTATTTTCAAATAGGTAATAAACTATCACATACCTGATCACTTTAGCTCGTTTTACACATTCAACCAAAACTTATCATTGCCTATTGAACCATTCAGAATTGAATAGGATACTCGGATAATCACACATATCATACAATGCCAACGTCCCAGACGTGATCTTACATGTAATCACATATCGATGCTACTGTCCCAGATAGATTCTTACACGAATCAAATACGATGTCGATGTTCCAAACATGGTCTTACACGTAATCACATATATTGATGCCAACGTCCTAGATGTGGTCTTACACGAGAACACATATCAAAAATCCTATGTCCTGACATATGTATCCTATTTATTCCTAAGGTTCGTACGGGTCTTTCGAACGTCGTAACTAGATCGAATCGAAGTCGTACACATAGCTTTTAAGCTTATACATGTTCGACTTCCACATATATACTATCAAATTATTCATTTAAACATATATAGTTCTTATTTAATCAAATTAATAACATATATTTGCTTATAAACTTACCTCAGACAACGATTATCGGAACGAAACGACTAATCGACAACTTTGGTTTTCCCCCGATCCAAATCTGATTTCTTTGGTTGTTGATCTAAATATATTCAAATTAAACTCATTCAAACATAATTTCATTCAATTTTGTCCAAAAAACACATAAATAGGCAATTTACCATTTTACCCTGACATTTCACACTTTTTACAATTTAGTCCAAATTGCACAAAACACAAAACATGCAAAATTTGCACACACCATGCTTAGGCCGAATGTTACCCATGTTCATACAAGTCCATACATTTCATTTATTTCACATTTTAGTCCCTTAATTTATTATTTTTGCAATTTAGCCCTAATTACTCAAAATCATCAAAAATTCCAATACAGAACATATTAATCCAGAACATATTTTTCATAATTCATATGCTAACATCACAAAGCTCAACTATTCATCAATGACATAACTCAAAATATTCATCAAAATCAGAAATTCAAACATTGGCTTTGCACATTACACTGCAACATCTCAAAAACGTAAAAATTATCAAAAATCGAGCTAGTTACATACCTTAATCAAGCTCAACAATGGCCAAATACCCTAAGCTTATTTCTTTTCTTTCTTTCTCAATTTTCAGTCAAAAGTATGAACAAAATGCATGGCTTTAAATTTTATGTTTTATTATAACATATATTATTTAACATTTTACAAATTTAACCTTTATAATTTAATATAACAACTTAATAATGCATGTCATTACCGTCCATTCATATATTAAATGGCCTAATTGCAAAATAAATACTTTAAATTATAAAGACACATTCAATTCAGACCTTACATATTAAACCATCAAATTTTCATTTTACGCGATTAAGCCCTTTTATTAAATCGGGCACTCAAACGACAAAATTAAAACACAAAAATTTGACGGATATTAATTCACACACAATAAACACAGAATAATTTTTAAATATTTTTTGACTCAGATTTGTGTACCCAAAACCACTGTTCCGAATAGAGTCTAAATCAGGCTGTTACAACTCTCCCCCTTAGGGATTTTCGTCCCCAAAAATCTTACCAGTGAATAGGTTCGGATAACGTTCTTTCATTGCATCCTCAGGCTCCCATGTTGCCTCTTCCACTCTGTGTTTATGCCATAATACTTTCACTAATGGAATTTTCTTATTTCGCAATTCTTTAACTTCGCGAGCCAGAATACGAATAGGTTTTTCCTCATATGTCATATCAGACTTAATCTCAATCTCTGACGGATTAATCACATGTGAGGGATCCGATGTCTACTAAGCATCAAAACATGGAAAACATTATGGATCTTTTCTAACTCAGTTGGCAACAATAGTCTATAAGCAACCAGCCTGATACGCTCTATAATCTTATATGGCCTAATAAATCTCAGACTCAAATTGCCTTTACGACCAAATCTTAGAATTTTCTTCCACGACAAGACTTTTAAAAAGACTTTTTCCCTGATCTGAAACTCTATATCTCTTCGTTTCAAGTCAGCATACGATTTCTGAAGATCTGAAGCTATTTTCAAACTTTTGCGGATAACTTTTACTTTCTATTCAGTCTCTCTGATCAAATCGACCCTGTGTAACTTATTTTCACTGAGCTCAGTCCAATACAATGGTGTATGAAATTTACAACCGTACAGAGCCTCGTAAGGTGCCATTTTGATACTTGATTAAAAGGTATTATTGTACGTAAATTCAATCAGAGGTAAGTATCGTTCCTACGTACCTTCAAACTCAAGAATACAACATCTCAACATATCCTCAAGTATTTGAATAATTCATTTGGACTGACCATCTATTTGTGGATGGAAAGCAGTGTTGAAATGTAATTTCGTACCTAGTGCATCTTGCAGTTTCTTCCAAAATTGTGATGTAAACCTCGGATATCTATCTGAAACAATAGAAATAGGTACTCCATGTAATCTCACAATCTAAGAAACATACAATTTAGCTAGTTTATCAAGCGAGTAATCTGTGTGAACCAGAACAAAATGAGTCAATTTAGTCAATCTATCCACAATAACCCAGATTACATCTTTCTTGCTTGGTGTCAATGGAAAACCGGATACAAAATCCATCGTGACTCTGTCCCATTTCCACTCAGGTATCATTATCGGTTGAAGCAATCTAGAAGGTACCAGATGCTCGGCTTTTACTTGCTGATAGACTAAACATTTCGAAACAAAGTCAGAAATGTCTTGTTTCATACCATGCCACCAGTAGAGCTATTTTAGATCATTGTACATTTTCATACTACCCGGGCGAACAGATAGTCAACTATTCGGTTTTTGAACCTTAGACAACCCTCAGCATCAACTCAAAATTCTGAATAACATTCAAATCACATTGGCCCCTTTTTGCTAACAAATCATTATCAACTTTCTGAGCATCACAAATCTATTCAATAAATAACGGTCCTGCTTTTAACTCAGCTATAATCGAACCATCATCAGACTTAGCCATCTGCGCATTCATTGTACGCAAAGAAAACAGTGATTTTTGGATTAAAGCATCAGCAACAACATTAGCCTTTCCCGGATGGTAGTCAATCACAAGCTTGTAGTCTTTTAACAGCCCTAACCATCGACGCTGTCTCAAATTCAGATGTTTCTGAGTCATCAAATATTTTAGGCTTTTGTGATCAGAATAAACATGACATCTCTTATCGAACAGATAGTGACGCCATATCTTCAATGCAAACACAATAACTGCCAATTCTAGATCGTGTGTCAGATAGTTCTTTTCATGCGATTTTAACTGTCTTGAGGCATAAGCTACAACTTTTCCTTCCTGCATCAAAACACAGCCCAAACCCTTTAAAGATGTATCACTATAGACAACAAATTCTTTACTTGATTCTGGTTGAACTAGTATTGGAGCTTCGGTCAAAAGGGCTTTCAATTGATCAAAACTTTTCTGACCACTCGAAACTTAACATCTTTCTATAATAGCTTCATCATTGGGGTTGCAATCATAGAGAAACCTTTCACAAACTGTCTATAGTAACCAGCAAGTCCCAGAAAACTTCCGATTTTAATAGTTAAGTGATGTTATTTTTCTAACATCTTTTGTCTCCAACTTGAATGCAATGTTGGAGAGTTATGCTTGTGCCTTCCATCCCTTTCTCCCATTCACTCATTTTCTTTGAATTTTTCATCCATCTTTTGTTTCTTTTCTCCTCATTGATCACAACATCGTGTCACCCCTTTTGGTTGCTCTTCCTTACCATTTTCTTTGTTTTACCTTATTTTTGTTTAATAATTTGATACCATCATCTCCAATAACTAGTTCTCCACCATACTAGCACCATATCACCACCCTTGCACCATTTTAAAATTATTTTCTTTTATAGCTCTTTTCCTTCCCTCTTTCTTTATATGAATATCACCAATACTTTTTTTTTCGTTCTGCCTTTTAAACAACATAATTCTAAGAGAATTAATTCTTTTTCCCACTTTATTTCTTCATATTTTCGAATCCTAAAATCCTTTTGGGGTTGTTCTTCATTATTTTTTATCCTTGACAATTATTGGTAAACAAAGTATTTTTTATTCTTTTATCATTAATTTTCAATTATTCTTATCCTCTTTTCTTCTTATGGTAATCCTATTTAATCTATTCTTATTTTTCCTTAATTATTAGATCATCATCAATCGTAGCTTTTTTTGACCTCTGCAATAAAGGTGTAATTATTAAGGTTTGATTCTGGAGTTATAATCTTTTTTGTGAATCCAAGTTCGAATTTTTGTGAAAGAGGTTTGAAAGGTATTAATTTAGTCTTGACTCATTTGGAACTGAAGTATTCAAGTTTGGATTAGGATTCACGATTTGGAGAAGATCAAGGTGCGTGTTTTATTCAAGTTCAATATGTGATGATTTTGATTATGATTAACTAGTTATTTTTACAATCATAAGTAATAACAAAATATCATGTAAGTGATTATGTGGATTTAAGGTAAGTTATTTTTACTTGAATCTTATTGATATGACATAATATGCATTGTTACTATGTGGTTTCATTCTAATCTCATGTTGTAAGCTTGGGTTACCATGACTATTGATATTGATTTTTACATTAAATCTTGTTTAACATGCCTATTATGTTGTGAATGAGATTGCATACCATGATGCATTAGATGGGATTGGGAAAACATGTAAGGATGAAGATGTGGTACTTTAATAATCGAAAAATATTGGTGGTTTATCCTCAAATGTGTTTGGGTAGTTTGTCTGCAATTTTAGTGGCTTGACCACAACTATGTGTATTGGTAGCTTATTTGCAAATTTGGTGGCTTTTTCCACATATGTGCTGGTGTGTTATGGATGGATGAGTTCTGGGAACTTCTTTTGGTGTGTAGCAGTTATGGGTAGGATGTTTCGAAAAATTATGCATAACTGTTTTGATGAAAAATTTGTATTGACATTATCACGTGCGTAAAAGTTTACATATTTGATTAAATATGTGTTTGTAAATAACTTTGATATGTTATATGTGATATTTGATATTTATCTTGAAATAAAATTTACACTGAGCTTATTAGCTCACCCATTTGGTTTTCATAAAATTTACATATAATACCCATGCGTAGGACTTGAATGCTACAGTTGGAGGAGTCTCTTAGATTTAATTTTAATAAAGTTCTTTACAAACTATTTGGGTTTTTTTTTCGACATTAGACTTTGGATTATTTCTGGCCATTTATAATTTTGATACAATAACTGCTAAGCATGCATAATCGATGAATTTTTAAACGTTTTAAATATTATTTTTAGAACTTAATAATGTTTTCACTTGATATTAAGTAATTTCAAATATAATTTTTTCTAAAGTAATATTAAGTCCGCTACAAATTGTTTACATATAGATTATATGTAAGTAATGTTTTTAAACTAATAATTGTAATTTTCCTTCTGAAAATGATGAAAAGCATTAATATGATTTTTTAAGAGAATTTGCTCAAATTAATCATGTATTACTAATTTTTTCTCAATGATAATAATTATTTTGAAATAACCAATTTTTTCATAAAAAAAATTTAAACATAATTGTTTTAAATAGAAGAAGCTTTTTTATGGAATTAACGTGGCTTCCAAAATTTGGTCATAATGTTTAGGCTAGGTTTAGGGGTTACATTTAGTGGTATCAAAGTCGAGTTCAGGACTCGGACTGTTGATTTTTAATTGAGTTTGTATGCATGTTTTAAAGAGTATTTTTAAAAATATATATTACTATTAAATTTCAAAACTAAATTTCTAACAATTTGAGACTTTGATGCTGATTCCTCTTTAAATGATGTACTTTTTGAGATTTAGATTGAAAATTTATGTTATTGAAATTCTTGATCATAAGACTATAAATAGATGTGAATAATTAAGAAATTTTTTGAAACTGTAGATTTTAGAACTGAAAACTTTCAGGTAATGATTAGTGGTTGTTCATTTCCTTTGAAACTATAGATAAAACCTTAAGATTATAGACTCAAGGCTGTTAAGAATAGTTGAGGTATGAAAAATCGTGAGGTTCAGAGTCGTGTTTCTCAAGAAGAGTCATTTGCTTATTAGGGACTTGTGCCTGACCTTGAGACAAATGACACCGTGTATATGCATGCTGCTAAAGGGAAAAACCAAAAGACTAGGGATGAAGTAGTGCCCCAAACAATGTTGGGAATTTTAGAAAGATTTTTCAAAACTTTGGTTGAGAAGACCAAGATAGTTTAAGAGAGTAATTGCTTGGAGTGAGAGAAAGAGAAAATGAATAAATAACTAAATAAGAGGTTTTGGTTCTACTGGCTCAAAATTGTGACTTTGGAAGCAGGTCAGTGGGCAAACTTTAGCGGAGTATTGCAACAGTGAATACTGAAGGTTCTATTAGTTCAGAAAGAATTCTTGTTTGTAAGTGCTATAGTAAGTGACATTTGAGCAAGTGTTGGAAAAAGTCAAATGCATGCTTCAGATGTGGGTCTATTGAACATCGTGTTAAGGATTGTTCACGTTATTCTCTTAGTCAGATGCAAGCTTCGGATCAGAAGTGAAATCAGAGATTGGTTTATGTAGCTAGGGGTCGAGAGGATCGAGATGCATTTGGCATTAATGTAGGAACTTTTACAATCCATTCTAATTGTACCTTGCATTGATTGAGAATGATTTTACTGAAATGTTTTTTGTTTAAAGTGTTTCTGTTAAAATGAGAATTTTGGGTAGAGGAAATCAATAGTGATATTTCTGTAGATAGTTCCTTGAGACAATTCGTGATAGTGAATAAGAAGTTCGTTGGTAGTTTAAGGAAAAATAATGTTTGGAACTACATTGGAATTAGAGTTTCGCAACGGAAGCATAGTGGTTAGTTTGTAAAGAGGAGTTATGGATTTTGTGTTCAGTGTATTGCATGATAACAAGAATTTCGAGAACAATTTTTTTTAAGCAGGGAAATTTGTCACATGCCAAAAATCGGGTTAGTAGAAATTGGGGTTAGTGAACTAATAGTGGTTACACTTTGACTTTTAAAAGTTATCTTTGCATATTAGATAGTAATAAGTATTTAGTCTAGTGGTTAAGTAGGGGTGGAATTGTCCTTGAAGATATGAACTCGAGTCCTTTCCCTCACATCATTTGTTATAATGAGCAATTTTGCATCAAAATCATAGTTTGTGTTATGCCTTATTTAAAAATAAATTTCGTTAGCATTTCACAAGCATTTGAATTGTTTTAGTGGTTAAAAACCTTAACTAACTCCTAAGTGAAACAAGTCTAATTCCCCATGCTATCATATTTTACTAATTTTTTTTATCAAAGATGGTTATTTTCAGTTGTTTTGTAACTCCTTTATTCAGAATTCAAAGGTGCAATTTTTATAGTTAAGTGATGTTATTTTTCTAACATCTTTTGTCTCCAACTTGAATGCAATGTTGGAGAGTTATGCTTGTGCCTTCCATCCTTCTCTCCTATTCACTTATTTTCTTTGAATTTTTCATCCATCTTTTGTTTCTTTTCTCCTTATTGATCACCAACTTGTGCTGCCCTTTTTGGTTGCTCCTCGTTGCCATTTTCTTTGGTTTACTTTACTTTTGTTGAATAATTTGATACCATCACCTCCAACCACCACTTCTTCACAATAGCATCACTATATCACCACCCTTGCACCACCTTAAAACTGTTTTCATTTATAGCTCTTTTTCTTTCTTCTTTCTTCATTTGAACATCACCAATACTTTTTTTCATTATTCTTTTTAAACAACATAATTCTCATAGATTTAATTATTTTCCTTACTTTATTTCTTCATATTGTTGAATCTTAAAATCATTTTGGGGGTGTTCATCATCACTTTTCATCCTTGACAATTATTGGTAAACAAAGTATTTTTTATTTTTTTATCTTTATTTTTTTATTCATGTCCTATTTTCTTCTTATAGTAGTTCCATCTAATCTATTCTTATTTTTCCTTCAATGATTAGATGCTCAAAATGAAATAGATCATTGTAACAGCCCTAATCTGTATCCGTCGCTGAATAGAGTTACAAGGCATTATAGATCAACCACAACATAAATCATACATTTTTGCAATCATAATTAAAATCCATTCATCTCAATCACTTTGTCTCTTATAAGGTCCTACGAGACCTTAAAACATGTAACACCCCTTACTTGAGTCCAAGGTTGGGACTGAGTACGAGGCATTACTAGACTTAAACACATGCATTCCAACATTTACAAATCATAAAAACTCGATCAAATTTAAAACTTTTCAAAATTTGTCTAGAATTCCTTATTATGGGCTTACAAGGTCCAAAACAAGCTTTAAGGACGATTCGGAACCAACTTGAGTCCTTTAAAGAATTCTGGAAAATGACTCTTAAAATAGGGGCACACACCCGTGTGGAAAGGGTGGCACGCTCGTGTGGGCTTCTTGACATTGCCGTGTTGAAGGCCCGTGTAGTTCACATGGCCTAAACACATCGGGACACGCCTGTGTCCCTAACCCGTCTGGAATTAATTCGTAATTCGAACCATCAAAGGTTTTCACAAGGCCTGGCACATGCCCGTGTCCATGGCTCGTGTCCCTCACAGGCCATGACACGCCCGTGTCTCAGCCCGTGTCCAAAAACCTTGACATTCTATTTCTGACGTCAGCAACCATTTAGGGGCACAAGGCCAAGGCACACGTGTAACAACCCGATTTAGACCCTAATCGGAACAGTGGTTTCAGAACCATGAATCTGAGTCAGAAAAATATTTTTAAATTATTTTCTGTGTTTATTATGTGTGAATTTTTGTGTGTGAAATTTTCGTGATTTAATTTTGTCGTTTGAGTGCCTGATTAAATAAAAGGACTTAATCGCATAAAAGAAAATTTGATGGTTAATTGTAATAGGGCCAAATTGTTGATGTCTTTTTAAATGGAGGCATTTAAGTTGCAATTAGACCAACATAATAAATGTTGGAAGGTTGTAGACAACCAATATAAAGAAATTATATTATATAATAAGGTTAATTAGGTAAATTAAATAATATATTAATATATATGTTATAATATACTATGATTAAAATAAGTTTTCATATTATCTTTCTCTTGGCCGAAACTTACACAAGAAAGAAAAAGAAAAAGAAGCCAGGGTTCGATTACATTCAAGCTTGATTAAGATATGAGTTTAGCTCGATTTTTGATAATTTCTACGTTTTTGAGATCGTTGCTTTGAGTACTACAAAACCCATGATTGAATTTTTTACTTTGGTGAATATTTTGAGTTATGCCATTGTTGAGAGGTTATTATTTTTGTTGTTTGATGATGAAATATGAAAGATATGTTTTAGATGAACATATTTTGTATTGGAGTTTTTGATGATTTTGAGTAATTAGGACTAAATTGCAAAAATAATAATTTGAGGGACTAAACTGTGAAATAAATGAATTATATGGGCTTGTATAGACATGGGTAACATTCGGCCTAACATGAGTACTTTGAGATTTTGCATATTTTGTGTTTTGTGCAATAGAGACTAAATTGTAAAAATTGTAAATGCTAGGGTAAAATGGTAATTTGCCCATTTATGTGTTTTTGGACTAAATTAAATGAAAATATTTTTGAATGAGCTTAATTTGAATATGTTTAGATCAAGAACCAAAGAAATTGGATTTGGATCGGGGAAAAACGAAAGTTGTCGACTAGCTGCCCTGTTCTGTTTTACATCGTTTGATGTAAGTATATAAGCAAATAGACGTGTTTAATTGTAGTTAAATGTTAATATTATATGCTGGTATGAAATGTGTGAACATATATAAGCTATGGCCAAATATGATTAAGTTTGGCTATTATATCTCTGAATTGGTTTCGACCGAGTTACGGCGTTTGAAAGCCCCGTATGAACCTTAGGAATAGTTAGGATACATATGTCATGACATAAGATTCCGATATATGTGTACGAGTAAGACCATGGTATTGATATGCGATTTTGATATATGTTTATGAGTAAGACCCTGTCTGGGACAGTGGCATCGATATATGACTACATGTAAGACCACGTCTGGGACGTTGGCATTGTACGACTTGTGTGTTTATCCAAGTGTCCTATCCAATTCTGAATGGTTCACCGGGCTATGATAAGGTGTGAACGTACATGTTGAATAAGCTAAATGACCAGGTATGGAATAGGTTATTATCACTTGTGATAAGGTAAGTAAGTTCTTAATGTTTGATACAAATGACTTATGAGGTAAATATATAATGTGTATAATTAGAAAAGTGTGTTCAGTGTTGATAGATATATGTTGATTGTCTTCGAAATGATATGTGATATGTGTATAGATGTAACCATATGTATTCGACCATTTAGGTAATGTGTACATGATGGTATATTATGATGCTCGAGTTTGTGTTTATAAGTATAAGTATATTTGATTATCTAATGATATATTGGCTTTGTAAGTGAAATGTGAATTACTTATATTGGTTATATGAGCATTTGGCCAAGGTGGGAATTTTGTATAAAAATAAAAATATCATTTATGAAATTGGTAATTTGAGACTAAGCATATTTATGCTAGTACAATTCGGTTTAGTTTAAAATGAGTTGGTTATATCACTAGATTGTTTATTTGCTTATGGCTTACTAAGCTATAATAGCTTACTATGTGTATATTTGTTTCTGTTTTAAAGATTTTGGATTCAAGTTACAAGCTTGGGGATCATCAGCATAGTCTATCACACTATTGACCGCTTTTGGTATTTTATAAGTTGCATTTTGGAACTATGGCATGTATAGGCTGGATTTCGTTTGAAATAATGAACTTTGGTTATGTATAAGGCCATGAAAAAATGGCTTAATTTCTATGCTAGATTTTGGTTTTGGCATATTTGTGGTTTTAGTCCATTTGGTTATTATGCTATGTGTCATGAATGAATATCTTTTGTGTTATGTGATTGTACATTGAAGTTGGCTAAGGATTTTGGATGAGGCATGCAGAAATCGATCATTGATAAACCGTAATTCATACATATTTTTATTCTATGCTTAGCACATTTTATGGATGATTTTTCCTTAAAATTGGTGAATTCGATGCTCCTAATGCCTTAATTTCATGTTTTATACTTAGGTGGGCATAGGAGAGTGAAAAGAATGAGAAACGAGCCAAAAATGAAGAAAATGAGCCAACGTACGAAATCAACACGGCCTGGAGTTCCTCACACGGGCAGACCACACGGCCGTGTCAATTTGGAAGAGTCGAAGCACGACTCACACGGGTGGACCACACGCCCGTGCCTATTTAATAGGCTTGACCACGGCCTTAAGTAATCGCACACGGGCATGTTACATGGGCATGTTCCTGCCGAGCCCAAGTTTAGTCCAATTCGAAAAAGGACAATTTTGAGGGTTCTTAGGCATTCTAAAGCCTATAAATACACCCTAGAGGAGGAGGAAAAGGACACATACGGAGGAGGAAGCAAGGAACTGGTTGAGGAAAGCCGATTGATCCATCTCAGAAGCCGGAATCATCATCAAGAGTGAAGACCTCCCCTCAATTTCCCTTCAGGAGTTTTGGGTTTTTCTTTATGTTTTGTATTCATTATTCTTCTGAGATGTTTACCTTTTTAGTTATGAACTAAAACCCCTAAATACCTAAGGGGAATGAAACCTAAGACAGATCTTGTTATTATTATCTGAATTGTATGATAAATATTTGACTTGTTCTTAATTATGTGTTCTCAATTCTTGTATTGATATTCTAAGATATTGATTCAAGTTAAGCTCTTATTCAGTGGAGGAATAGACCCTGTCTAGGAGTACATTTGTCATAATTAAGCGGAGTTGGTTGCGCGCTTAGAGATAGGGTGACAAGATTTTGCCGGATTACGGTGAAACCTAATAAGGGGATCCATAGATCGAGTTAATGTAACCCTAGGGAGTTAATTAGAAATAGATTTCAATTATTCAACCTAGGGTTAGACATTGTTAGTCTCGAGAGGGATAAAATATAACTTAGGGATTTCTACGGATCAAGTCAAATGAATAAATCGTTAGATTCAGAGTCAAATAACAAGTGAAGTCCAGGTGGATTTTTCCTTAGGTATTGTCTTAATTCAATTGTTTTTCCAAAAGTAATTCCCCAATTCTATTTTCTGTGAATCCTTAGTTTAGTTAATTAGTTAGTTAAAACAAACCCCATTATTCTTAGGCTAGATAACAGAAAGACAGTCATTACTAGTACTTTTAGTTCCTTTGGGTTCGACAATCCGGTCTTGCTAAAACTATACTACTGTTCGATAGGTACACTTGCCTTCACCGTGATAATAGTTAGTTTCAAGAACGATTCATTATAAATATTTAAAACCTGTCACGAATATCATGCATCAAGTTTTTAGTGCCATTGCCGGGGAAACTAAGATATTAGGAACACTTGATTTTTATTACTTTAGCCATTTTACTTTTATTGCAATTTAAATTTTTATTTTCTTTTTTAATTCTTCATTTATTTTCTTCTGGCAGTTTATTTTTTTTATAGTTTATGACTAGAAGAAACCCGTCAGGACCATTACTTTTTGACAGTGAGATCGATCACACAGTGCGCAGAAACCATAGATAAATAAGACGAAGCTTAAGATACACAGAGAACGAGCAAAAGGACAATATTCAAACCCCAACCGAGGAGATGGCTGACAACCAAGAAAATTCGCTACCTCCTACAATTGCTATTAATCAAAATCCTACTCCGCGCACTATGTATGATTATGCTAAACCTAATTTAACGGGAACTAAGTCAAGTATAGTTAGACCTGCTATTGTTGCAAATAATTTTCAACTGAAACCTAACACAATTCAAATGATACAACAGTTTGTTCAGTTTGATGGTTTGCAGGACGAGGATCCCATCACTCGGAAAATTTCCTAGAATTTTGTGATACATTTAAAATCAATGGCATTTTTGATGATGCCATACGTCTTCGGTTGTTTCCCTTTTTGTTAAGGAATAAGGCTAAACAATGGTTGAACTCGTTACCACGAGGGTCAATCACTACTTGGGAACAAATGACCAAAAAATTTTTATTAAAATATTTTCCACCAGCTAAAACAACCAAATTACGTAATGATATCTCTTCTTTTGTGCAGATGGATTTAGAAATACTCTACGATGCATGGGAGAGATACAAGGACCTTTTGAGAAGATGCCCTCACCATGGGTTACCGCTTTGGCTATAGGTTCAAACGTTTCATAATGGCTTGAATCCTTCGACTCGGTAGATGTTGATGCAGTCGCTGGAGGAACTATCAATAATAAAACATCTGAGGCGGCTTAAAAATTTATTGAGGAGATGCACTGAAAAACTATTAGTGGCAAGTTATGAGAACAAAGCCGACGAAAGCAACTGGTGTTTTTAACCTCGACGCGGTTACTATACTATCTAACCAAGCAGAACTCTTAAATAAAAAGATTGACGGTTTGTGTGGTTCTACTCAGGTACATCCAGTGATGAGGTGCGATTCAAATGGAGGAGGAGCATGCATAGAGTATCAACCCTTCAACCCTAGCATCGATGAGGAACAAGTCCAATATATGAGTAGCAATAACTCTAGATCCCAAAATAACCCATATAGTAACACTTATAATGTAGGTTGGGGGAACCATCCCAATTTCTCGTGGGTCGATCAAGGAAATCAAAGGCCACAATATCCTCTGGGCTTTAAACAACCACCTTACCAGCAAGAAAAAAGCCGAACCTTGAGAAAATGCTAACCAAATTCATCTCTGTGTCAGATACTTATTTTCACAATACTGAGACAGCACTCAAAACCAACAAGCATCGATCCAAGGGCTCGAAACTCAGATTGGACAGCTTGCCAAATTAATTTCTGAACGACCACAAGGTAGCTTGCCAAGCAATACAGAATTTAACCCAAGGGAGCAATTCAACGCGATTACTAGTCAAGATGAGGAAGGATTAGTCACACCTGAACCAGAACCAAGCCAAGAAACTGAGATAAGCAAAGGTAAATATGAGGTAGACCACAATGAGCAGAAACTGGTAAGTACAGAAAACAAACTTGATGTGTGTGACAAGGAAAGACCGTTCAGATGAACAAATTCGATAAATTCCTTAAACTCTTAAAAAAATTACATATTAACTTACCCTTTATTAAAGCTCTATCGCATATGCCAAACACAATGAAATTTTTAAAGGAGTTTTTAGCAAATAAGAGAAAGTTGGACGAGGTTTCACATGTGAAGCTAAACGTAGTTTGCTCAACTATTCTACAGAATAAACTACCCAAAAATTGAAAGATCTAGGGAGTTTTACAATTCCTTGCTTAATTGGTAGTTTAGATGTTAATAATGCATTAGTTGATTTAGGGGTTAGTATTAACGTCATGCCTTACAAAATGTTTAAACAACTAGGTCTTGGGAAACCCAAACACACTAGGATGAGCATTTAATTAGCAGATAAAACTATAAGATTTCCTAGGGGTATTATTGAAGATGTGCTAGTTAAAATCGAAAAATTTATATTTCCCGTTGACTTCATTGTTCTAGACATAAAGGAGGATAGCAACACCCCTTTGATTTTAGGAAGGCCCTTTTTAGCAACTGCTAGAACGATTATTGATGTTGGCATAGGTGAGCTCACACTTCGTGTGGGAGACAAACAATCACCCTTCAAACTCGCAAGTCCAGCAACACATCGAAAATTGAAGGTGATTGTCTAAACCATTCTACTAAAATTGAAAATATGGTGCAACCTACTTTGCAGGAAATGAGTTTGAAGGAAGTACATGAGCCATTTTCAAGCAATAGTAGAGGCCTATTCGTAAAGAATGAAGGCTACAAATCGAGGAGCTAGATGAATGGTGGAAACATAAACCGAGAACCCAAGATAAACCAAAACTATGCCAGAACAAGCTCAATACCTTTCCAAATCAACTTAAGGTTGGGGATAAAGTTTTATTAGATGCCGCAGATCCTCACATTATCACTGCCAATCCGAATGAAGAAATCCTTCTTACGGTACTTAGCATTTTCCCAGTCGGTACAGTCGAGGTAAATTATCCCAAGTACGGCACTTTTAAGATAAACAATACCCGCCTAAAACTTTATTTTGATGAGATTCACAGTAGGAATGAGGAGTATAAACTCCTTGAACCACCATGACCATTCAATGGAAAGGTAAGTCGAGTTTAGACTATAAATAAGTGCTTCTCGGGAGGCAACCCGAGCACTAACAATATTAATTGCTTTAAATTTTAGTTTTAACATCTAAGATCCTAACTGACTCATGGAACACAGGCTTTTGAAAGCACACACGACCAAGAACATGGACGTGCTTCGGACCGTGTGGAAACAGGGAAAAGATTTTCCCCAGCATGGGCTATGATAAATTGCCACAGCCGTGCGACATGACCATGGGCAAACCGTGGCCGAATCTGTCAAATCAACACGGGCGTGCGACACGCCTGAGCCAAGCAACTGTGGGCGAACCTGCCAAAACAACACGGGCGTGACCCTTAATACACGGGTATGGGAGAAGTTAACAAAGATAGACAAGGCCATGTGACACGGGCGTGCGCACTAACACGCCCAAGGTACATGGGCGTTGGGAAATTGTCAGACGCTCCCAAATTCAAAATTCGCGAATCACACGGGAAAAAATTGGGGAACACGAGCATGTTCCTTGGTCGTGTGTCCTAAAATCTATAAATACCCTTCACTATTCATCATCTCCCTCACCCAAAATTCCTAAACCTAGCCGTTGCAAGTCACACGGCCTCCCTAACACGCCCGTGCGCCGCTTCCAACCCTATTTTTGACGCTCATTCTCCTCTTTCTAGCGTTTGTTTATTCTTTTCTCTTTTATTTTACTAATTTCTACTGCTATTTACCATAGTAATCTGCGCTTTTCATGTTATTTTCATATTTCTGTCACTCGAACTTCGTATCTAGAGTAGTTATGATCCTTTTCATGTTGAAGTTCTTACTCATTTCATGATTTCTATGCTCCATTTGACTGGTTTACGTGCACATTCATAGTTAAGTAGATAAATATATATTTTTAAGTTTTGTTTTGGTAATTTTTTTAATTTTCTTAGTTAGTATATTAGGCTACATTCATTCATGGTTATTGTTTCTATGGGTTTCATGCTATTAACCCTATACAAATTCATTATTTAGATATCTCCATTACTTATTCTCATAGGGTTATTTGACACATTTACTTTGGCTATTATAGTATAGGTTAATATGTAAGCCCCATGGAAAGTATTCACATTCCACATCAATTTCCATTACAGGTACACCATGTCATCTTCACGAGGAAAGAAAGCCGCCATCCCTGCATCGAAGAAAAGAAAGGGAGTGTCATCTTCCTCGAGTCCTACCGCAGAAAATCATCACCCTTTCCTGCAGTTCCCCATTTGGCCCCAAGAAGAACTTTTCCAGATTCTATGGGCCTGACCTTGGAAGTGGGCCGCTGTATAGACTGGGCCACGCTAGAAAAAGTCTAATCACGGATGCAATTCGGGCCCTCCTCACCACCAACCTTTGGGGCCTTTTCTTTGAGATTGTCGAGCTGACATATCTCGAACACACGATGAAACTTTGCTCAATGTTCCATCTTTAGACCGTGATGGCCCGCTTTGATGACCTGGGGACAATCCAATTTCGCCTCGACTGTCTAGTCCACCAGTTGAACGTCCCAGAGTTTGAAACTACATTGGGCCTTTACACTGAGGAGTTCATGAAGGAGAATGAACTCCACGCTCTCAATCGCCACATCCATCACTCTCCTTCACGGTGTTGGAATGCCCTCACCCCTAGCGCTGCCTCCTACAATCCTAGCCACTCCGAGGCATCAGCTCTCCCTCCATCTCTGAGGTACTTACATGCCATTTTGGCTCACACGTTAACTGGAAGAAGAGAGAGCACTGGTTTCGTTAACACTTACGACGCCTACTTTCTATGGTGTATGTCGCACGGGCACGTCATAGACCTTGCTTATTTCATTGCCTTCACCATTCAACATCAGATGGAGCGGCATATGAAAGGAGTCATCTCCATTGGGCCCTATGTGACATGTTTGGCTTAGCACTTCGGGCTCCTCAACACAGCAGCCTAATCATCCTCCCTCACTCTCATGGGCCAGATGTCCCCACAGGGCATCTCGAGCAAGCTAAGTATGAGGATGATCGAGAAACGACGTGGCACCTTCCCTCCTCAGTACCCTCTCACCCAATCCACTGAGGAGGAGGCCCCCGAGGACATTACTGATGATGTCCCTCTATGTCACGAGGACCTACCGTCTCAGCCACCACCACTTATCGTCCAGTTCATGCGACGGCTTCATACGCTGACATCTCTGAACGCCTAACTCGATTCGAGCAGCAATGTTTTCAGTGCTTCGATCACATTGATGGTACACTACACCAGATTTGTCAGCACTTCCACATCTCATTTCCACCTCTACCTCGCAAACCATCTAGCGATGAAGATGTTTAAAAACTGTTGTTTATTATTTTATGTTTTTCCTTTTATTATACTCTAGGACTACTTTTTATTTTTCTTTAAGCATATTTTCATTAGGTTTTATAATTTTTATTTAACAATTTTGAATTTCGGTTATTTCCTATTGAGTAATTATTCTTCCTTATATATTTTCTAAAAGAGTTCCTGATTCTATCACAGTTATAAAGAGCTTCAAACCTCACTATTACTCAGGGACTCGAAACTCCACTAGGGAAGGTTCTCCACGACTGCCATGTCCTGCTCGACCACGACCATAACCAACTTTAGATATAATATTCTTTTGGAGCAGGACTTATGGACTAATGAACCTCTACCACTGCTGGAGTATCCTCCTCCACTTTCATGCTAATTGTTCTCCAAAACTCCAGTTCAAGGAAATTAAATTCATTCATCACTCAGGAAGTTTCACTTCTCTCCCTTTCTTATATTTATATTCTTTTCTACATATATATCTTTGTACATTGAGGGCAATGTACATCTTAAGTGTGGGGGGGTATTCATTTCACTATTAGAAAAATCCCTAAGTGATTGCCTTGTTCTCTTGAAAAGCTCTCATATCATGTTTAGGATAAATTTTGATTGATTTATGACTTTTATTGATATATCTTGAATTAAAACATAGGCATTTATGCATTGAGGGTTTAAACTTTAAGACATTAGGGAATCAAGCATGATAAGTTGATTTTTGAAGAATTAAAAACTTTTAGGTTGTTTCCCCAAGTTTAGGTATTATCTTGAGTTGGAATTCACAAGTTTAAACATCAAGAAGCCATAATTTTTGTGAGATCTTAAGTTTTTAGATCCTCAATTACTTCTTTCGGGCTCACTTTCATTATGAGTGCGTCATTATTGAATTGCTATTCTAGAACTTGCTTGATTATGCATGTCAAGACCACACCATTTGATTTGATATGTCAAAATGATAAAGGCACTTAGGTTTAGCCCACTCACTCCATAAAAGCCTACCTTCATAATTAACCTTTAGTGAACCCCCTTGAGCTCAACAACCCATTCATTAATTTACCCTCGATATTAACCCATAACTCATTATTGTTGAAATCCCCTAAATTAATTTGATCCCTATTTTTGTCGAGATTTGAGTTGGAACAATTGCTTAGCTATGTTTTATTCTTTTTTGTAATTTGACTTGTTCTTAAAAAAATATATGTTTACATATTAGTAGTAGTGATCTTTCGAGCTAAAGAAGTTAAATTCTATATTCTGAGAAAAATCTCTGTTGTACGCAATTGATCACTAGTCATTTTTTCTAGTTAGGCAATTTTTCAATTCAATCTCGATTCTAACCCTTTCTTTCAGCTTGTGACCACACCCTTTAACCAAAGCCACGTTACAACCCTCTAAAGACCTTTTGATTGATGTTTCATCTCAATTTATAGTGGTGGAGATTTGATTTTCATGCAAGCCTATGGTAATGACTCTTCATTATTGACTATTGAGTGCTTCATTTATTGTCCTTAAACACCTCGAGTGATTTGAGTGAATCTTTACTGAGGATGTGAAACTTTGTGATATTTTGAATCAAAGGTTATTACTTAAATAAGGGGAGACACATATGTTTTCATGATAAAATGCTCAACTTGGAATATTTGAAACTTTGATGTTCTTTTAGTTGAATTTTCAATGTATGATTACCTATGGATTATTTTGAGATATTATCGATAGAAATTATATGTTGAGAAGAATTTATTTTGATTATGAATTCAGGATTTTGCTTGAGGATAAGCAAATGCTTAAGTGTGGGGGTATTTGATAAACCGTAATTCATACATATTTTTATCCCATGCTTAGCACATTTTATGGATGATTTTTCTTTAAAATTGGTGAATTCAATGCTCCTAATGTCTTAATTTCATGTTTTATACTTAGGTGAGGATATGAGAGTGAAAAGAACGAGAAATGGGCCAAAAATGGAGAAAATGGGCCAACGTACGAAATCAACACGGCCTGCACCTCCTCACACGGGTAGACCACACGGCCATGTCAATTTGGCAGAATCAAAGCACGACTCACACGGGTGGACCACACGCCCGTGCCTATTTAACAGGATTGACCACGACCTTAAGCAATCGCACACGGGCATGTTCCTACCGAGCCCAAGTTTAGTCCAATTCAGAAAAGGCTAATTTTGAGGGTTCTTAGGCATTCTAAAGCCTATAAATACACCCTAGGGGAGGAGGAAAAGGACACACACGAAGGAGAAAGCAGGGAACTGCTTAAGGAAAGCCGATTGATCCATCTCAGAAGCCGGATTCGTCATCAAGACTGAAGATCTCCCCTCAATTTCCCTTCAGTATCTTTGGGTTTTTCTTTATGTTTTGTATTCATTATTCTTCTAAGATGTTTTCCTTTTTAGTTATGAACTAAAACCCCTAAATACCTAAGGGGAATGAAACCTAAGACAGATCTTGTTATTATTATCTGAATTGTATGATAAATATTTGACTTGTTCTTAATTATGTGTTCTTAATTCTTGTTTTGATATTCCAAGATATTGATTCAAGTTAAGCTCTTATTCAAAGGAGGAATAGACCCTGTCTAAGAGTACATTTGTCATAATTAAGCGGAGTTGGTTGTGCGCCTAAAGATAGGGTGACAAGATATTACCGGATTAGGGTGAAACCTAATAAGGGGATCCATAGGTCGAGTTAATGCAACCCTAGGGAGTTAATTAGAAAGAGATTTCAATTATTCAACCTAGGGTTAGACATTGTTAGTCTCGAGAGGGATAATAATATAACTTGGGGATTTCTACGGATAAAGTCAAATGAATAAATCGTTAGATTCAAAGTCAAATAACAAGTGAAGTCTAGGTGGATTTTTCCTTAGGTATTGTCTTAATTCAATCATTTTTCCAAAATTAATTCCCCAATTCTATTTTCTTTGAATCCTTAGTTTAGTTAATTAGTTAGTTAAAACAAGCCCCATTATTCTTAGGCTAGATAATAGAAAGACAGTCATTACTAGTACTTTTGGTTCCTTTGGGTTCGACAATCTGGTCTTGCTAAAACTATACTACTGTTTGATAGGTACACTTGCCTTCATTATGATAATAGTTAGTTTCAAGAATGATTCTTTATAAATATTTAAAACCTATCACAAATATCATGCGTCAATCGTAAGTATGTTTGACTACCTTGGTTGTGTTTCATACTAATATGAATTATATAGGTGAATTTGATTACTATGTTTAGTCTTAATTTGTCATGTCTTTGATTGAAACATAGTAATGAGCTTGATTTTTGAAAAAATGATAATGGAAGTCCTATATACGTATGTAATTTTGAGTAATGAGGTTCGGCTATGATAACATGAACTAGGTATATTAGTTAGTTTTTGATGGAATTATGTAATGTGATAGTTAAAGTGATGGGTGAATGTATGCTAGTTTAATAGATTCGGTTGCTAAGTGGTAGGTATTGCATGTGTTGCATGATCATTTTGGTTGGTTGTTTTAGTATGTATTTAATGCTAAGTATAATCTTTATTTTAGGGTAAGTTGCGCATTGTATATATTTGTATGATGTTATATATATATTTGGCCATATGGTTCATTATGAATGTAATTGAGTTAATGTAGATTATAAATTATTAGATAAAGAGGAAGACATATGCATGATGCAAATTTTGGTGTTCATTTATGAATCAAGTTAAGACATGCATATATGACATTTCGTCTTGTAATATTAATTAATTTTTTATGTGTCTTGTATGCATGTAAGGTGTTCATATTTATGGGTGCTTTTTACCTATGTCTATAGCTATATGGATTTACTAATTAAGTGTAAGTTGAGAATGTGTATAATGATATACATATATTAGCTGGTAAAACCAAGAAAGGAAGTGAGTTGATTTATAACCTAATACTTGCTTTTAATGGTATTAATAATATGAGATTCATATAGATTACTATGTTAGTGCCGCATATATGAAATTGTTGATGCATATTATATTTTATACTGTTACATGTGAACAATATGTCTATTTATATATACATATGATATGAAATGTCCAAATTTAAAAGTTGTATTAGTTTATGAAAGTAATTTTGATTAACTTTTGAGACTTGTTTATACGAATAATTATATATTTATATTTAATTGTTTAGAATCATGTTTTATTCTGTAATGCCTTATGACTCTATTTCAACGACAGATACGAGTTAGGGGTGTTACAACATAGCCGTGTGTTAGGCCGTGTGGTGAATTTAATTCCACATTTAAGGTGCAGACTTCACACGGCTTGGGCACATGCCTATGCCCAGAGGCCGTGTTTCTACCTGTGTGTTTAGTACAATGCATACTGACTTAAAATTTTAAGGTGCAAGGGACACACAGCCGGACAACACGCCTATGGGGCTGACTGTGTGTCGCACACGGCCTAGACACACGCCCATGTGTCTACTCGTGTGGACAAAACAAGGCTATCTACCAAGCCTTTTTGCCACCCTTACTTGCACCAACCTACATAACAACAAATATCTCCAATCCACAAGTAATATAAGAGTAAATCAACCACAACAAGACATTCAAATGCAAACCTCATGTCACTCTAAAAAACCAAACATGTACTTGATCATTCATACATTTTGTTCATCCATGGAAGCATCATCATTTGCAATTGTCAATAATGAATATTAGTCATTAACCATGGCGTTATAAAAAAGAAGGTTTTCATCCCAAGCCAACACAATTGGTTAGCATAACAATATGACACATAACAAAAAGACTCAATCCCTATACATGCCATACCCAAGATAATAAAACTAACTATACCTAAAGCTTCGAGTGATAGTGTGAGCAATGCCTTCGACGTTCTTTGATCCAGGGCTAATTTGGCGGTGCTACAAGAAAATGGAAAGGAAAAGGGTAAGCAGAAAGCTTAGTAAGTTGCATGTAAATATCGAAATAACAACCATGTTACCACATGTGATCATACTTCTAATATATCATAAATCGCACAAAAGAGTAAATGTTTATAACACAACTTACTCATGTTCATTCCTCACTATTCATAAAAAAAGGATAGAGTTCACATATCATTAATTTCATATAAGTACCTCTACCACTCACAACATGTTCATAAGCTCTATCATTTTGACATAAACCATAAATTTCCCGTTAAACCATTTGGAATACTACAAGATAATCACTAAGCCTCAAACATAGGGTACGATGACATGGTCTTACACTGGCTCTCACATCTAAGTCAATGCCATGTCCCAGACAGGTCTTACACTGACTTCCATACATCGAGGCTGATGCCATGTCCCAGACAGGTCTTACACTGGCTCTCACTTATCTGTGTCGATGCCATGTCCCAGACAGGTCTTACACTGACACACCTCAAGCCGATGCCATGTCCTAGACAGGTCTTACACTGATACACCTCAAGCTGATGCCATGTCCCAAACAGGTCTTACACTGGCTCTTATCTATCGGTGCCGATGCCATGTCCCTGACAAGTCTTACACTAGCACACACATCACCCAAACTTCATGGCATAAATACCCAAATTATTCCTAAGGTTCAACCGGGAGTCTCTACTACATTAATTCTCATCATGCACATTCATAGCAATAGTCCACAGTTTATGCTATATTAATTATACAATACATAAATATAAATAAGTTACATTATTTACGTACAACTTACCTCGGTACCCAAAATGTAGGCGACTAATTAATTTAATCCGCTTGCTTGGCTTTTCCCCCGTCTAGGTCTGGATTGTGTATTTCTTGATCTATAATAATAAAGTTTCACTCATTTAATCTTCACAATAAAAACATTCTACAATTCACAATTTGGCAAAATGACCGTTTTGCCCTGAGACTTTACAAAAATTAAAATTTTGCCCTTAGGCTCGTAAATCAATTTTTATCGAGTTTCCTCGTTAACCAAGCCTAGCCGAACTCTTTTTATACCTATAGTAACTCACAATTTCAAACATTTCACAGAATTACCACCTATTTTACAAACATTACAAAATAGTCCAATTAGGTGTTTTCATGAAAACCCCTTTAACAAAAGTTGTTTATTAACAACCAAGATTCATTTTCTTCCATAAAATTTTAGCAAACAACATAAATGCTTTCATGAAAAAACCCTAGACTTTCATCCATTTAGCAAAATAATCCTCTTATTGGAAAGCTCAAGCTACAAAGAGTCCAAAAATACAAAAATCATTAAGAATAACCTTCTAAATGACTTACTTGCAAGAGATACAAATGGCTGATATTTGGATCTCCCTAAACCCCCTTAGTTGCTAAAAAAAATCAGTGGAGAAGATGACACTATAGCCTCTCTTTCCTTAATTGTTATTTTAGTCAAATAAGTCACCAAATGTCCACCTAACCTAGTTAACATGACTCTCTTTATCCCCTATGGCCGGCCACCTCTTCTAAAAGGGTCTAATTGCACTTTAAAGACCCAAAATTATGGTTCTCTAGCTATTTAACACATCTAGCTAGTAAAACAAAACTTTTTCCCTTTTTGAAATTTAGTCCTTTTTCGTAATTGAGCTCACAATCGCTAAAACTAATTCACCAAAATTTTCATGCACTCATATAATAATGCTATAACACCAAAATAATAATAAATTAATTTCTCTAACCCTGAATTTGTGGTCCCGAAACTACTATTCTGACTAGGACCAAAATCGGGCCATTACAAAACATGCTTCGAAGTGGTTTAGGACTAAACCGATAGCATTCACAAATTTTGAGAAACTTATAAAGTTTTCAAAGTTTTAAAGGTCACACACCCATGTGAACTGGCCGTATCACTGGCCGTGTAAAAACAAGATATACATACTAACTTGCACCACACGCCTATGTGCCAGCCCGTGTGCCACTGATCGCGATTTATGTGACAGGTAAGTTTTAAATATTTAAAATTTATCGTTCTTGAAACTAACTATTATCGCGATGCAGGCAAGTGTACCTATCAAATAGTAGTATAGTTTTAGCAAGACTGGATTGTTGAACCCACTGTCTTTTTATTATCTAGCCTAAGAATAAGGGGGTTTTGCTTTAACTAACTAATTAACTAACCTAAGAATTCATAAAGAATGGAATTGGGGGATTACTTTTGGAAAACGATTGAATTAAGATAATACCTAAGGAAAAATCCACCTAGACTGTACTTGTTATTCTAGCTCCGAATCGGATGATTTATTCATTTAACTTGTTCTGTAGAGATCCCTAAGTTATGTTATTATCCCTATTCAAGACTAACAATGTCTAATACCTAGATTAAATAATTAAGACTTTTCTCTAATTAACTCTCTAGGGTTGCATTAACTCGATCTACGGATCCCCTTATTAGGTTTCACTCTAATCCGGCAAAATCTTGTCACCCTATGTCTAGGCGCGCAAACAACTCCGCTTAATTATGACAAATGTACTCTTAGACAGTGTCTATTCCTCCTCTGAATAAGAGCTTATCTTGAATTAGTATCCTGGGATACCAAAACAAGAATTAAGAACACATAATTAAGAACAAGTTAAATATTTATCATACAATTCAGAAAATAATAAAAAGATTCGTCTTAGGTTTCATTCCCCTTAGGTATTTAGGGGATTTAGTTCATAACTAAAAAGGAAAACATCTCAGAAGAATGACGAATACAAAACATAAAAAAAACCCAAAACTCCTGAAGGGAAATTGAGGGGAGATCTTTAGTCTTGATGGTGACTCCGGCTTCTGAGATGGATCAATCGGCTTCCTTCAAGTAATTCCTTCCTTCCTCTCCGTGCCCCCCATTTTCTCTTCCTTTAAGGTGTATTTACAGGCTTTAGAATGCCTAAAAACCCTCAAAATTAGCCTTTTCTGAATTGGACTCAACTTGGGCTCGGCAAGGACACGCTCGTGTGAATCGTGCTTTGAATCTTCCAAATTGACACGGCCGTGTGTCTGCCCTTGTGAGGAAGTCCAGACCATGTTGATTTCATACTTTGGCCCATTTTTTCCCATTTTTGGCCCGTTTGTCGTTCCTTTTGCTCTTTTATGCTCTCTTAAGTATAAAACATGATATTAAAGCATTAAGAGCATCGAATTCACCAATTCTAAGGGAAAATCATCCATAAAATGCGTTAAGCATGGGGTAAAAATATGTATATATTACGGTTTATCAAATACCCCCACACTTAAGCATTTGCTTGTCCTCAAGCAAAATCCTCAACTCATAATCAAAATAAATCTTTCTCAACTTATAGTCTCTATTGAAAATATCTCAAAATAATCTATAGGTAATCATACATTGAGAATTCAACTAAAAGAACATAAAAGTTTCAAACATTCCAAGTTGAGTATTTAATCATGCAAACACAGGTGTCTCCCCTCATCTAAGTAATTACCTTTGATTCAGAATATCATAGAGTTTCACATCCTCACTAAGATTCACTCAAATCACTTGAGGTGTTTAAGGACAATAATTGAAGCACTCAATAGTCAATAATGAAAAATTATTACCATAGGCTTGCATGAAAATCAAATCTCCACCACTATAAATTGAGATGATACATCAATCAAAAGGTCTTTAGAGGGTTGTAATGAGGCTTGGTTAGGGGGTGTGGTCATAGGCTGAAAGTAAAAGTTAGAATCGAGATTGAATTGAAAAATCACTTAACTAGAAAAAGAGTTAATATCACTTGCGTATAGTAGAGCTTCTTCTCAAAATATGAAATTAAATACTTAAGCTCAAAAACAAAAGATTACTACTACTAATATGTATACATTTTTTTAAGAACAAGTTAAATTACAAAATAAAATAAAACATAGTTAAGCAACTATTTCTATTCAAACCTCGACAAAAATGAGGATCAAATTAATTTAGGGAATTTCAACAATAATGGGTTAAAGGTTAATATTAAGGGTAATACAAGAAATGGTTTGTTAGGATCAAGGGGGTTTACTAGGGGTTAATCGTGGAGGTAGGCTTTTCATGGCATGAGTGGGTTAATCCTAAGTGCCTTAATCATTTTGACATATCAAATCAAAAGGTGTAGTACATGTATAATCAAGCAAGTTCTAGAATAACAATACAATACTGACGCACTCAAAGCAATAATAAAAGTGAGCATGAAAGAATTAATAGATGCTCAAAAGGCACAAAAATCTCACACAAATTATGGCTTTTTGATGTTTAAAACTTGTGAATTCCAACTCAAAGTAATACCTAAACTTTGGGGAAACAACCTAAGATTTTAAATTCTTAAAAATCAACTTATCATGCTTGATTCTCTAATGTCTTCAAGTTTAACCAATGCATAAATGCCTATGTTTTAATTCAAGATATATCAATCAAAATCATAAATCAATCAAAATTTATCCTAAATATGATATGAGAGCTTTTCAAGAGAACAAGGCAATCATTCAGGGATTTTTCTGATAATGAAATGAATATCCCCCCACACTTAAGATGTACATTGCCCTCAATGTACAAAGATAGATATAAGAATATAAAAATAAGATAGGGAGAGAAGTGCAACTTCCTGAGTTAAAAATGGATGAAATTCCTGATTAGCGAGAGCGAGTTGTTGGAAATAAAGTTGGAGGACAAACATGATTCTGAAGAACAACAGGAGAATTGGGGGAATAATTTGGTAGTAATCATAAAGATAAGCCATGTTTAAAAACAAAAGAATCTTCAAAAATTAATGAAAGAAAAATAAAAGAAGATAGATTATCTAATTTTTCAAGTGGCACGGCCAGTTCACACGCCTGTGTGGATCATGTCCCGCCCATGTTTATCGCGAAGTGAGATGTTGTCACACGGCCTTCGGGCATGCTCGTGTGTCTGGGTCATGTGGCTACATGATCATGTTACACAACCGTGTGTGATGTGATTCGCTTCTCCCACGGTCATGTAGCTCTGTACATGCCCGTGTTATTTTGACAGTGTTGTCTACAGGTGCTAGACACGGGCGTGTCGCACGCTCGTGTTCAATTGGCAGATTTGACCACGGTCAGGTCACACGCTCGTGGCCACTTATTGCATCCCGTGTTGGGAAAGATAACTTTTACCCTGTTTTCGCACGACCGTATTGCACGACCGTGTTTCCGTCCGTGTTGGTCACTCGGCCTTAAGCACAGCCGTGTGATCGGCTGTGTGGAGTTGGGAACTTGTGCTTCAAAGACTTTATTAGTGACCTAGATGTTTAAAAATTGAAATTTAAATAATTTAAAACCGTTAGTACTCGGGTTGCCTCCCGAGAAGTGCTTGTTTATAGTCTAAGCTCGACTGTTACCTTGTTGGTTTATTCAGGGCAGTTTGTGGAGTTGTAGCTCCTCTCCATCGTCTTTAAAATTCTCACCGTTATAAAGTTTGAGACAATGTCCCTTTACTTTGAAAGTACTGTGTGATGGGTGACTTACCTCTATTGTGCCATATGGCAGAACAGACTGAATTATGAAAGGTCCTGACCATCGTGATTTAAGTTTCCCAGGAAACAATTTGAGTCTTGAGTTGTATAGGAGGACAAAATCTCCAACTTCAAATTGTTTTCGTTGCTTTAAACGAGTGTCATGGTGCCGCTTTGTTGCTTTCTTGTATAGGTGTGAGTTTTCATATGCATTGGCTCGCCACTCATCAAGTTCGTTCAGCTGCATCAACCTATTTTTTCCTGCAAGTTCGGGATCAAGGTTTAGAAATTTAATAGCCCAAAAAGCTTTATGCTTTAGTTCGAATGGTAGATGAAAACTTTTTCCATAAACAAGTCTGTACGGTGATGTCCTTATGGGGGTCTTAAAAGCAGTTCTGTAAGCCCATAAGGCATCATCTACTTTCATTGCCCAATCTTTTCTGTTTGATTCTACTATTTTTTCAAGGATCCGTTTGATTTCTCAGTTTGCCACTTCAACTTGTCCTTTAGTTTGAGGATGGTATGGGGTGGCTGTTCTCTGATGAACTCCGTATTTCTTAAGAGTTTTTTCAAATTGGGTATTACAAAAATGAGTGCCCTTGTCACTGATAATTGCTCTAGGCATTCCAAATCTCGAGAAGAGTTTCTTAAGGAAACGTGCTACCACTCTAGCATCATTAGTAGGTGGAGCTTGGGCTTCCACCCATTTGGACATATAATCAACTGCTACTAAGATGTATTTATTCCCAAATGACTAGGGAATGGCCCCATGAAATCGATACCCCAAACGTCAAATATTTCACATGAAAGCATATAGTTTTGAGGTATTTCATCACGTTTAGATATGTTACCTGTCTGTTGGAATTTGTCACATGAAGTAATGTACCTGCTAGCGTCTTTGAATAATGAGGGCCAGTAAAAACCTGATTCAAGTATTTTATGTGTGGTCTTAGTTCCAATATAGTGTCCTCTAGTTGGCCCTGAGTGGCAATGTTCCAATATTTTTGATATTTCTGATCTTGTAACGCATCTTCTAATGGCTTGATCTGTACATCTACGAAAAAGAAAGGGGTCGTCCCAAAAGTAACTTTTCACATCATTAAAGAATTGCTTCTTTTGTTGGTGTGTTAACCCTTTTGGGATAATGTTAGTAGCTAAAAAATTCGTGATATCTGCAAACCAAGGTACCTCGTAATCAGATATAGTGCAAAATTGTTCTTCAGGAAACGAATCATTTAGTTCAACTTCATCTTGTTCTTTGGTATTGGATTTCGCAAGCCTAGACAGATGAGCAGTCGCGAGATGTTCAGCTCTTTTCTTATCCTAAATTTCCAAGTCAAATTCCTTCAATAGGAGAATCCATTGAATGATTCGAGGTTTTGCATTAGTTTTAGTTAAAAGGTAGCGAAGGGCAGAATGGTCAGTGTAAACAACAACTTTAAACAATATGAGATATGATCGAAATTTATCAAATGCAAAAACCACAGCTAGCAATTCTTTTTCCGCAGTAGTATAATTCTCTTATGCAGCTGTCAAAGTTTTGCTAGCATAATAGATAGGTTGAAAAGGCTTGTCTCTTCGCTGTCCCAATACTGCACCTACTGTAAAATCACTCGCATCACACATTAATTCAAATGGTAAGTTCTAATCAGGTGCAATTATGATTGGAGCATTAATTAATTTATCCTTTAAAGTATTAAATGCTTCTAAACACTCCTGATTGAAATTAAAAGGTATATTTTTCCTAGAAATTTAGTCAAAGGCTTAGCTATTTTAGAAAAATCCTTAATAAATCTTCTATAAAAACCAGCATGTCTTAAAAAGCTTCTATAGCCTTAACCGAACTAGGAGGGGGTAAGTTTTTGGTTGTTTATATTTTAGATTTTTCTACTTCAATCCCTTTACTAGAAATTTTATGCCCTAATACAATACCTTCTTAAACCATGAAGTGACATTTCTCCTAGTTAAGGACAAGGTTCGTTTCCTCATATCTTATTAAAACTCATTTTAATTTTTTAAGGCAGAGATGGAAAGAGTTACCGAATACCGAGAAATCATCCATAAATACTTCCATGATATCTTCCACGAGTTCGTCAATACAGCGCTGAAAAGTGGCAGGAGCATTACATAATCCAACGATAAGCAAACGTACCATATGGGCATGTGAATGTCATTTTTTCTTGATCTTCAAGAGCTATTGGGATCTGGAAGTAACCAGAGAGTCCGTCTAGAAAGCAATAGTACATGTGCCTGGATAATCTTTCCAACATTTGGTCAATGAATAGCAAGGGGAAGTGATATTTTCTTGTGGCATCATTCAGTTTCCTATAGTCAATACAAACTCTCTATAACACCCTGATTTTGGGTGAAAATTTCGTTTGAAAATTTTGACATTCAGGCACTTAATTTAGTTAAAAGGACTAAATCGTAAAAAGTGAAAAAGTTGAGTTCTACATACTAGAGGTGTCTAATTGTCATGAAATTTTAAATTGAGGATCCTTAAATGGTAATTAGACCATTGGTTAATTGCTAGACAAAAATAGACATGAAATGGGTGTAATAAAATATTTTAAGTTAGGGGTATTTTGGTAAACTAATAATTAAAAGAATTACAAAGTGAAATAAGCCAAATTAGCCATCATCTTCTTCATTCAACCGTTTCTACCAGCAGTAACCATGGTTAAGGTTTGTTCAAACTCCCAAGCTCAATTGTAAGTGCTCCTTAGCCTCGTTTTTAAAGTTCTTTACATTTTTGAAATCCTGGTAACTTGGTTAAGCTTATTCTAGCAATAAGTTAACCTAGGGTTTATATTTGGAAAAATACCCATAGGTGAAATGTATTTATTTTGATGTTTTATGGTAGAATATGAAGCTTGAAATTGTGTTAAACAACTTTTACTAAGCGATTTTACGTGAAAACGAGTAAAACGACATAATCGGTAAAAATACCTAATGTTCATAAGTACATGTTAGAGTGTGAATTTGATGTTGCTATAGAAGGTAAAAATGATCAGCATGTCATAAAACATAAGAAAATAGGATGAAGTTTAATTTACGAGCCTAGGGGGAAAATGTAATTTTGACAAAGTTTAGGGGCAAAATTGTAATTTTTTCAAAATATGATTTTGGGTGAATTTGAATAATGTGAGTCCTAATTAGGCTATATTTGTAATGATAGAGCAAGGAAAATTGAAATTTGGGCTAAAATCGGCAAAATACCAAGTTGTGGACAAAATGGTAAAATGGCCATTTTCATATACGAGGTAAGTTCGTGTGTTAATAATAATGCAATACCATACTTGAATTGTAATTTTCTATTGTTATGGCATAAATTTTATGATTTAATATGTGTAGGAGAAGTTGATGGATGGTGTGTATAATATGGAAAATGTGATGCTTGTTGTGTCATGTGAAATTTAATGGCAAATTATTGTTACATGAATTGAATGTTAAATTACTATTACATGGGTTGTACCTGATGAGATTTTGACAAGTTTGTATGTAAATAATTTATCGGTTCTTTTTATTTTAGTATATTTTGTTATCATATGAAATGTGGCTGCCTATTGAATGATTATTTGTTGTAAATTGCAAATTGAAAAAGGACTATGAATAAATTTGTAACATGTTGGAAAGTGAGGAATTTCCCAGTTGAGCCTTCAGAATAGAAATGATACGAATGATCTATTGTGAGGTCACGTGTGTAGTACTAAGTGCAGGCTACTACGTGTATCGGATAATTAGTCGCATGTGTAACTCTAAGCGCAGGCTACTATGCATACCCGATAACTTCGATCACGTGTGTAGTACTAAGTGCAGGCTACTACGTGTATTAGATGGTTAGGTCACGTGTGTAGTACTAAGTGCAGGCTACTACGTGTATCAGATAATTGGTCGCATGTGTAGTACTAAGTGCAGGCTACTATGCGTACCAGATAGCCTTGTCTACAAGTGTGAAAATATGTGTAGGCAACTGAGTATGAGTTATTATTCCGAAGAGTTCAACAGGAAAATCGATTAAGTAAGAATACATGTGAACATGATTATATGATGAATAAGTGCAGGTATATGTTTATGAAAATTATGACCAATGTGCTCTATATTTGAGTGAACTTCGATAAGACAAAATGGATTAAGTTAAATTATGTAAGAGTGAATTTTAGTAGTAAAATAGTGTTGGACAGCAGCAGTTGTGTGACATTGAAAATTCACCAAAAATTATGTAAGTTGAATTAAATTTCAAAAAAAAAATTATGAAATTAAACATTAATGAGTCTATTTTCATATAAAAGAAACAAGGGGAGCAAAATAGTTCTATATTGTTATATATTCTAATTTTTGTAAGATAGTTTCAGAATGAATTTGAGATCTGCTGTTCTAACTTGGAAAAATCGTTAAAAATTGTACAAAAATAATTATGAGTTATAATTTATATGAATAGAATTCTAAATGAGTCTAATTTCAGGAGGAATCGATAGGAACATCATCTGAGTCCTTAAATATGAGAGGTCAGAACTATTGGACAGCGAAATAGGGGAAACGTTAATGAATAAAATGTACTAATTGGCTAAACAAAAAATTATGAAAATTTTATGAGTGAAATTTATATGACTCTAGTTTCAAGAAAATTAACAAAACTAAATTTGGAGTTTTTTAGGTCCAGATATGAATGATTTAGTAACTGTAACTCGATAAAACAACTTAACCTAAACATGTGTAATTGTACAATTATAGTGTTTTATCTTGAAAAGCATGTTAGTAATTTCTTATTAATTTCATATGGATTACTAAGCGTAAAGCTTACCCATCCTCTCCATTTCTTTAGTATTGGCAGGTCGGCTCGGGGTTGGAGATCGTAGGAGGCAAAATCACACTATCAAACTATCATTTTTGGGATAATTAATTCAAATATTAGAAATATCAAGTGAGTGGCATGTATAGGAAGTTGGTTTGTGATATGTATTATTATTATGACTTTGACTATACATATCAGTCTACATTGAGTTACCGTATATGACCATGAGATGTGGTCCTTATCCATTATGGTTTATAAGTTTAATTAATCATGCCATGTCCTATGTTTTGATGTGATGATATAGTTAGCTTTGTTTGTTATGAATGATTGGTAATACATCAGGTAAGTTAAATGTAGGCCAGTGGATCATGAGTTAAATGGAAATGAGTAACGTTGCCTTGAATATGGATGTGTAATGGACAAATTGGTAACTACATTATGATGGTATAAAATGAGAATAAGATTTAGCATGTCTAGTTCTAGTTAATATAAGAATGTACATTATATACAGGATGGTAAGCCAATATGTTTAAAGTGAATGACATGTTATTGCATGATTATGGATGTGTAAGTGCTCATTTATGCCACGTTATATGCCTTTAAATATGAGTTTATACATGTGTTTGACAATTTTTGAATTAAATGAAATTTTATGGCCCAGTTTTCGTCTATGTGTATGGTTAAGTCTGGTAATGCCTCGTAACTTGTTTCAGCCTTGGATACGGGTAAAGGGTGTTACACTCTCCATCCTGTGACTGTCGTTGTTGGGATTAATTCATACTTCTCGTTGGTCACAACCTTCATGCCTCCTTTCTTAGGGACAACCTGCATTGAACTTACCTAAGAACTGTCTGAAATAGGATAAATAATTCCAGCATCTAGAAGTTTAATTACCTCAGCTTTAACAACTTCCTTCATGTTGGGGTTCAGTCGTCTTTGAGCTTGCACACACGGTTTGTATTCATCTTCCATCAAAATTTGGTGGGTGCAAAAAGAGGACTGATTCCTTTAATGTCAGAAATTTTCCAAGCTATGGCCTTTTTATGTTCTTTTAATACTTGGATTAATTCCTCTTACTCCTTGGGTTGCAAGTTAGAAGCAATAATAACTGGTAATGTAGAATTATTTCCAAGGAATGCGTATTCCAAGTGGTTTGGTAATTGTTTAATTTCCAATTTGGGAGGCTCCTCAATAGAGAGTTTTTGCTTAAGTTCATCGTTTATCTTAATGCCCTCATATTCTACTTGTCTTGAAGAATGTTCATTAGGTTCATCATCTGGCTCCTCTTCTTGAGCCAAATACAGTTTCGTCGTCTCCTTCTGTACAATTTCCTGAAAAGAGTCTTTAGTAGTATGATCAATAGAGTCAATAAAATAACATGAATCATCCTGTTCCCTAGAGAACCTCATAGCATCATAAATTTTAAAGATATTCTCCTCGTCACCTACTCTAAGTACCAATTTACCGTTACCCACATCGATTACAGCCCTAGCAGTGGCTAAAAATGGGCGCCCTAAAATTAAGGGCACTTCCGCATCTTTATCCATGTCAAGCACAACAAAGTCAACAGGAAATATGAATTTATCTACTTTCACAAGTACGTCTTCTATAATACCCCTAGGATATTTAATAGATCTATCAGCTAATTGAATACTCATCCTACTAGGTTTAGGTTCCTCAAGACCAAGTTGTTTGAACATTTTAAATGGCATCAAATTAATGCTAGCACCTAAATCAGCTAGTGCTTTCTCTACACTCAGACTACTAATTAAGTAAGGGATAGTAAAACTTCCTGGATCTTTTAGTTTGGTTGGCAGCTTGTTTTGGAGTATGGCTGAGCACTCCTTATAGAGTTCTAAGTAGATAAGTCCTTGAACTTCCTTTTATTTGTTAGAAGCTCTTTTGATTTGGTGTTACTAAGTAAACTTCCTAGTGGTCTTTTCGAAATCAGTTTGGACAGCTGGTCTATCTGAGTTTTGAGCCCTTGGATTGGCGCTTGTTGATTTTTAAGTGCTGTCTTGGTGTTTTGAAAGTGAGTTTCTGACACCGATGTAAACTTTGAGAGTATCTCTTCAAGGTTTGGCTTCTTTTCTTGTTGGTAGGGTGGTTATTGGTAGCCTGGAGGTGGTCTCTGATTTCCTTGGCCTCCCATCCCAATGAGAAATTTGGGTAGATCCTCCAACCTGTATTGTAAGTGTTACTATATGGATTGTTTTGAGATCGAGAATTATTACCATGTAATTTAACTGCTCGTTATCCATGTTGTGGCCATAAGGTTTGTATTTCGAATTGCTTGATCCACCTCCACTTGCTTCGCACTGCATTACTGGGTGAACTAGTGAAGAACTAAGAAAACCATCAATTTTCTTATTCAAGAGTTCTACTTGATTAGAGAGCATGGTGACCAAATCGACATTATAAACACCGGCTGTTTTCGTTGGTTTTGTCCTCATGACTTGCCACTGATATTTATTCAGTGACATCTCCTCTATAAACTCATAAGCATCTTCAGGTGTTTTATTATTGATGGTTCCGCCAGCAGCTGCATCAACTATTTTCCTAGTCGAAGGATTCAGGCCATTATGGAACGTTTGAACCTGAAGCCAAAGCGGTAACCCATGGTGAGGGCACCTTCTCAGTAAGTCCTTGTATCTCTCCTATGCATTGTAAATAGTTTCTAAGTCCATCTGCACAAATGAAGAGATATCATTACGTAATTTGGCTGTTTTAGCCGGTGGGAAATATTTTAATAGAAATTTTTCAGTCATTTGTTCAAGTAGTGATTAACCCTCGTGGTAATGAGTTCGACCACTGTTTAGCTTTGTTTCTCAATGAAGAAGGGAATAACCGAAGATGAATGGCATCAGCAGAAAAACCATTAATTTTAAATGTATCGTATAGTTTCAAGAAGTTTGCTAAGTGAGCGTTGGGATCCTCATCCTGCAAACCATCAAATTGAACAAATTGTTGTATCATTTTAATAGTGTTAGGTTTAAGTTCAAAAGTATTTGCAGCTATAGCAAGTCTAACTATGCTTGATTCAGTTCCTGTTGAAGAAGGTTTAGCATAATCATACATAGTGCGTGGAGCAGGACTTTAATTAACCGCAATTACAAGAGGTAGCTGATTGTCTTGGTTTTCAGCCATCTCTTCGGTTAGGGGTTGAGTATCGTCATCTTGCTTGTTCTCTGTGTATCTCAAGCTTCGCCTTATTTCTCTTTGGTTTCTGCGAACTGTGCGATCGATTTCTTCGTCAAAAAGTAGTGGTCCTGATGGGTTTCTTCTGGTTATAAACTATAAAAACCTGCCAAAAGAAAGAAAAAGTAAATTAATAAATAATAAAAATTAAATTAAATTGCATGAAAAATAAATGGCTAAAGTAATAAAAATTGAGCGTTCCTAATATCTTAGTTCCCTGACAACGGCGCCAAAAACTTGATCGTGATTTTCGTGACAGGTAAGTTTTTAATATTTATAATTAATCGTTCTTGAAACTAACTATTATCACATTGCAGGCAAGTTACCTATCGAACAGTAGTATAGTTTTAGGAAGACCGGATTGTCGAACCCAACGGAACTAAAAGTACTAGTAATGACTGTCTTTTTATTATCTAGCCTAAGAATAAAGGGGTTTTGTTTTAACTAGCTAATTAACTAATCTAAGAATTCACAGAGAATGGAATTGGGGGATTACTTTTGGAAAACGATTGAATTAAGACAATACCTAAAGAAAAATCCACCTAGACTGTACTTGTTATTCTGGCTCCGAATCGGACGATTTATTCATTTAACTTGTTCCGTAGAGATCCCTAAGTTATGTTATTATCCTTATTCAAGACTAATATTGTCTAATCCCTAGATTGAATAATTGATACTTTTCTCTAATTAACACTCTAGGGTTGCATTAACTCGATCTACGGATCCCTTTATTAGGTTTCACCCTAATCCGGTAAAATCTTGTCACCCTATATCTAGGCACGCAAACAACTTCGCTTAATTATGACAAATGTACTCTTAGACAGGGTCTATTCCTCTTCTGAGTAAGAGCTTATCTTGAATCAGTATCCTAAGATATCAAAACAAGATTTAAGAACACATAATTAAGAACAAGTTAAATATATATCATACAATTCAGAAAATAATAACATGATTCGTCTTAGGTTTCACTCCCTTTAGGTATTGAGGGGATTTGGTTCATAACTAAAAAGGAAAACATCTTAGAAGAATAACGAATACAAAACATAAAGGAAACACAAAACTCCTGAAGGGAAATTGAGGAGAGATCTTCAGTCTTGATGGTGACTCTGATTTTTGAGATGGATCAATCGGCTTCCTTCGAGTAATTCCGTCCTTCCTCTCCGTGCTCCCCTTTTTCTCTTCCTTTAAGGCGTATTTATAGGCTTTAGAATGCCTAAAAACCCTCAAAATTACCCTTTTCTGAATTGGACTCAACTTGGGCTTGGCAGGGGCACGCCCGTGTGAATCATGCTTCAAATCTGCCAAATTGACACGGCTGTGTGGTCTGCCCGTGTGAGGAAGTCCAGGCCGTGTTGATTTCGTACTTTGGCCCATTTTCTCTATTTTTTGCCCATTTCTCGTTTCTTTCGATCTCTTATTCTCTCCTAAATATAAATCATGAAATTAAAGCATTAGGACCATCGAATTCACCAATTCTAAAGGAAAATCATCCATAAAATGCGTTAAACATGGGGTAAAAATATCTATATATTATGGTTTATCAGCCGCACATGACCAGTAGACACGCCCGTGTGTCTAAGTCGTACCAAACCTATAGGGTATACTGACTTTAATTGGAAAGGGTACCCTAGGGGACACATGGCGGTGTAACATGACCATGTGTTGCACATGGCTGAGACACATGCTCGTGTCTCTGTACGTGTGGAAAAAAATAGGCCTTTTGTAAAGCCAATTTGCCACTCTATTTCTCATGCACACAAAAGTAACCAAATTGCCACTAATTCAACACATAAATAGGTAGTCAAAACATGCTAATTCATACATATATCATACCATCTATCATCAATCAATTCAACTACTAAATTCCATATTCAAAGCATACCGAATCAATTCACCACAATCATCAATCTCACGTAACTCTTAAATGAATTTTCTCACCTTTTATCAACCAATTCATGCTTCTCAACTTGTCAATTCATCATCCTTAAACCATACCAAAATATACCAAATTTCAAGCAATAACACCACAACATATAACTATCTAAAAGAGCATCCATACAACCATTCCAAATAAGCCAACACTTATGACATTATATAAATCACATATATCATTTATCAAACATATAATCCCAGCCAAATTAAATAGCCATATTCCAACATTTACAATCCAACTCTCATGGCTATAATCGCAACTCAAAACATACCAAGATGACACTAGCCTATACATGCCATATACCATCTATACAAAGCTTCAAAAATACCAACGTGGTGATCAAGTGTTCTAGCCATACTTGGATCGATTCATGGTCATCTTTATCAATGATATTCTAGTTTATTCTGAAACTGAGAAGAAGAATGATGAGCATCTTCATATTGTGCTGCAAGTGCTGAGAGAGAAGGAGCTTTATGAGAAATTCAATAAGTGTGAGTTCTGGTTGAGAGAGGTAACTTTCTTGGGACATGTTGTCTCTACTGAAGGGAACAAGGTGGACCCCCAAAAGATTGAAGCGATTCTGGAATGGAAGCCACTGAGGTCAGTGTCAGAAATTCAAAGTTTTCTGGGTTTAGCTAGGTACTATAGAAGGTTTGTGGAAGAATTTTCTGTGATGGCAGCGCCTTTGACAAAGCTTATAAGGAAGGGAGTACCGTTTGTTTGGATTGAGAAACAACAGGAATCTTTTGAGAAGCTGAAGAAAGTTCGGACCGAGGCACCTGTACTGATTCAACCAGAGTTTGGAAAGTATTTTACCGTATGCAGTGATGCATCACATGTAGGGTTGGGCTGTGTGCTTATGCAAGAGGGTAAAGTGGTTGCTTATGCATCGCGACAGCTTAAACCACATGAAGTTACCTATCCTACTCATGATCTAGAGTTGGCAGCGGTAATCTTTACGCTTAAGATTTGGAGACATTACCTGTACGAAGAAAGGTGCATTATATACACAGATCATAAGAGTCTTAAGTACTTGCTGACTCAGAAGGAGCTAAACCTTAGGCAGCGAAAATGGATAGAGTTGCTTAAGGATTATGACTGCACAATTGAGTATCACCCAGGCAAAGCTAATGTGGTGGTTGATGCCCTAAGTCGTAGAACTGTATCTGATCTGGGAGCCATGTTTGCTTGTTTGAGTCTGTATGACAACGGTAGTCTGTTAGCAGAACTGCAAGTTAGGCCGACCTGGGTGGATCAGATTAAGGAAAAATAGTCGAGGGATGAGTCTCCAGTTTCTCGATTCTGGTAGGTTAAGAATGGGGATACTTTTGAGTTTGGACTGAAGAGTGAGGGAGTTCTGTGTTACCGAGGTAGAGTTTGTATTCCGAAGGACTCTGACTTGGGGCAAGCAATTCTGAAAGAAGCTCATGGAGGTCTGTGAGCTATGCATCCTGGAGGGAGTAAAATGTATCACGACTTAAAGGAGTTGTATTGGTGGCCTGGATTGAAGTGAGAGGTAACGGAAGTTGTGGGAAAATGTCTGACTTGTCAGCAAGTGAAAGCTGAACATCAATTACCTTCCGGACTTTTGCAGCCAGTGAAAGTACCACTTTGGAAGTGGGAGAGGGCAACCATGGATTTTGTGAGTGGGTTACCCTTGACACCGTCGAAGAAGGACTCGATTTGGGTAATTGTAGATAGGTTGACCAAATCTGTTCATTTCATACCTGTCCGCACTGATTATTCACTTCAGAAGTTAGCCAAATTGTATGTGGCGAAAATAGTGCGACTTCTTGGAGTGCTAATGTCGATTATTTCTGATCGAGATCCTAAATTCACATCTCGGTTTTGGAAAAAGTTACATGAGGCATTGGGTACGCGGTTGAACTTTAGTATAGCCTTTCATCCTCAGACTGATGGTCAGTCGGAAAGGGTTATTTAGATTTTGCAAGACATATTGAGGGGATGCGTTATTGACTTTCGAGGCAGTTGGGAGGATTACTTACTGTTGGCAGAGTTTACATACAACAACAGTTATCAGGCAAGTATTCGAATGGATCCTTATGAGGCACTGTATGGACAAAGATGTCGTACACCTAGTTGTTGGACCGAGTTGGATGAACGACAGGTTCTTGGACCTGAGTTGGTGACAGATACTGAGGATAAGGTCAAGTTGATTAGAGACCGGTTGAAGGAAGCATCTGATTGACAGAAGTCATATGCAGATTTGAAGCGCAAGGAAATTGAGTACTCTGTGGATGATATGGTCTTCTTGAAGGTTTTGCCTTGGAAGAAAATATTAAGGTTTGGGAGGAAAGGCAAGTTAAGTCTACAGTTCATTGGGCCTTATCGGATTCTTAAGCGAGTGGGTCCAGTGGCTTATCAGTTGCAGCTGCCTCCAGAGTTGGATAGGATTCATGATGTCTTTCACGTCTCCATGTTAAGGCGGTATCGTTCTGACCCTACTCATGTTGTGCCGGTTGCAGAGATTGAGGTCCAAACAGACTTGACTTTGAGGAAAGGCCTGTACATATTTTGGATCGAGATGTTAAGATTTTAAGAAGGAAATCAGTTCCGCTAGTAAAGGTGCCGTGGCATAATCATTGTAGAGAGGAAGCTACTTGGGAGCCAGAAGTGGCGATGTATCAACAATATCCTCATCTGTTTGATTTAGGTAAAATTTCGAGGAGGAAATTTCTTTAAGTAGGGTAGAGTTGTAACTCCTCAATTTTTGGGTTTTCTGTGTTTCTGTGATTTTTAAAATTTGTGTGTGTTCTGGTTGGTTAAAATATATATTTTAGTAGGTTAGTGGGCTTTTGGAAGGCCTAAACTTAAGTTAAATTCGTGGTAGTCTTCAGAATTTTAATTTTATGAACAGGTGATGCAATTAGCATTTGGGCTTTTAATAGTAAAGGGGTAAAAGATGACACAAAAAGTAGTGTGGTGTAGTGGCAAGGTGGCGCCACTTAGGGAACAAGGAAGTGACGCCATAGAGGAAACAAGGGGTCCAAGGTTCAAGTCTCGGCTCTTGCAATATATTTTGGTTTTTCTTTTAAATAAATCTGGATGCAAGTAGGTGCGCTTTAAAGTTTAATGTGTTGGATTTATGACACAAATGAGTTGATGGCCTAGTGGTGGTTGCGTGAGTTGGCATGTGAGAGGACTTTGGTTCGAATCCCTTGGCACACAAAGGTTGATTATTTTGCTATGTTGGGACGACAAGAGTTGGTGTTGGTTTTAAACTCTGGTGATGGAGGGATCCCACATCGGGAAGCTAACATAAGAGTGGATAGAGAGCTGGCTTTAAATAGAGCAAACCATGAGGAGAGTAGGCATACCCTTCTTGGCTGATCCCTTTCGCTTTGTGACGTGCTCGTTTGGGTTGGGCGTCAGCTAAGAGTGTTTGGAGCGGGGATTAACTGCAGTCTCCTAACAGGTGTGTATTTCTCATTACTCTAGCAGTAGGACGGCTATTTCAGGTCGCGATGGGCTGAAATGGGCCATATGGTCCCAATGGGTCCGTAAGCCCAAGTGGGTAAGTTGTAGAATTACCAAAATACCCCTGGTTTATAAAATTACCAAGGTACCCCCGATTTACAGAATTACCGTTTTACCCTCGATTTACAAAATTACCGAAATACCCTTGTAGGGTAAAAATACCGAAATACCCCTGTAGGGTAGGACTACAGATTTACCCTTGGAGGGTAAAATGACTATTTTGCCCCTCGTGCGTAAATGACTAACTTGTGGGATGATTGGGTTAGTTGACGTGGATTTATGTTAGTTATCGTTAATTCGTAAGTCTAATGTGTTAGTGATCAATTGTAGGATTATCGCGTGGGAGATATCGTCATCAATCTCATCAACCAGGTGTGTAAACAACACCCTCCCTTAGACTGAATAGGTAAAAGCCGAAATACCGAAACATTGGTATTTTGTGAACTCGTGAGCATGCAAGTGCTCGTGAGACAGTTGTTAATGAATATGCCGCATTTGGACGATTAGAGTGCAGAGTGTGCATTTTCGTGCACAACGGTATTTTTGGGCTTAATGGGCCGAAAACGGGCCAATGGGCCAACAGGCCCACTTTGGTAAAAAGACGAGGTATGTACTTCTGATTACTTGGTAAACGTTAGAATGAGCATGAAACCTTAGCAATAGGTAATAATTACTGAAATACCCTTATGCATTCAAAATTACGATTTGACCCTTATGGTTATTTTTTCCTGAAAAGCATGATGTTCTGTTTCTGTATACGTATGCCATGACATATTATTTCTGTTGCATGGGACATGGGTTTATATTGATGGAGGAAGTGTTCTGGCAGCCTCACTGCAATCTGGTGGCCTCGCCACATATATCTGTTCTGGTGACTTCGTCACAATATCTGGCAGCCTCGCTGCAATCTGGTGGCTTCGCCACATATATATATTTGTTCTCGTGGCCTAGCCACAATATCTGTATCTGGTGACTTCGTCACAATATCTGGCAGCCTCGCTGCAATTTCTGTGGTGTGTAGCGATTGGGTGGGTCGAGTAGTCTCCGCACATGTTGTAAGGCTGCTACGGGGGTGTTATGGATGGCTCTGGGTTGGGATTTCTGCATTCATGATATATTTGTTCTGTATCTGCTATGGGCCTATGGGTTTCACTTTGATTTCTGTACTGGGCCAAGCCCCAGATAAGTCTGACTCTAAGGTTTGATCTGTTTTGGGCTATGGTTGGGTTATGTTACGCACTGAGTTTACCGAACTCACCCTTTATTTTCATCTCTGCAGGAAATCCCCAACCATAGTGGGCTTGGAGCTGTGAGGGATTCGGAGTGGCCACATCATCTGCAAAGTTGGTTTTTCTAAGTTAGTTTATTTTTATTATTTTTATATTCTGATTTAATTTTAGGTTTTAAGTTGTAATAAGGTCGCTATTTAAATTTTTTTTTCCGCTATGGTTTTATTTTTTTAATTATATTTATACTATGATGAAACTGCTAGTGTTAGGCTGCGTGGGTTTTCAAAATTAATGAACGTTTTCAAGACTCAATAAGCATAACAAATGGATAGCCTAAAGATTGATAAACCGGCTTTTCATTCAACCGCCATTTTTACAAAGACCACCCCAATCACTTAAATCATCGAATGCATACTAAGTCTAAGTCCATGTGACACGTCAGATCTAGCCATAACGTCTAGGCCGGGTTTGGGGTGTTACATAGCCCATATTTATCAATATTTCACATTCAATCACACATTTTATACTTTTCACAAATTAGTCCCTTTTATGAAATTTCACTAAAAATCATTGTACGAAACATGTATATTAAACACCAAGCTCGCATAATTCATCATCAAACATCATAAAACTCATGGATTCATCAATGGCATTATTCAAAATCACTAACAATTCCAGAAATTTGCGTACGGGCTAGCTAGAACACTAAGCAACGATCATAAAAATGTAGAAATCATCAAAAACAAAAGAAAAATGAACCTTCAATTGATCACCAACATGGTTGAACCCTAAACCAACTTCTTTGGCTTTCTTTTCTTTCGATTTTTGCCTAGGGATGATAAAAGATGATAGAAATTTTGATTTTGTTTTATTAATATTAACTTAATAACCAATTTACCAATTTATCCCTTAATTAAAAATTTTAAATCACATAATTCAAGGCCATTTATGTCCACCTCCACTATCAATGGTCTATTTACAACATAAGGACCTTACATTTAATAAGCCATAGCAAATAGACACATTTATCATATAGAATGCAACTTTTGCGTTTTATGCGATTAAGTTATTTTTCTCAAATTAACCACTTAAACGATAAAATTAGTTCACGAAATTTTCACACATATATATTCACATGCTATAAACACCAAAAATAATATTAATATAATAGTATGACCTCGAATTTTTGGTTTCAAAAACACTGTTCTGATTTAACTAAAACTGGGCTATTACAACTCTCCCCATTTAGGGATTTTCGTCCTCGAGAATCTTACCAGTGAATAAGTGTGGATATTACTTTATCATAGCATCCTCAGGTTCCCATGTAGCTTTTTCAACCTCGTACCGATGCTATAATACTTTTACCAATGCTATTCTTTTATTTCTTAGCTCTTTGACCTCATGAGATAGAATTCGGATCGGTTCTTCATTATACGATAAATCTAACTGAATCTCAACTTTAGTCGGGGAAATAACATGCAAAAGATCAGGTCGGTATCATCGAAGCACCGATACATGAAATACATTATGAATATTTTCTAACTTAGACAGTAATGCTAGCCAGTAAGAAACTGGTCTAACTCACTCGATAATCTCATACTGCCCGATGAATCTCAGACTCAATTTGCCTTTACGACTGAATCGAAGTATTTTCTTCCACGGAGATACTTTCAAAAATAGTTTATCCCCAATATGAAACTCAATATCTTTTCGTTTCAAGTCTGCGTAAGATTTCTGGTGATCTGAAGCTGCTTTCAAACTATCACGGATCACTTTCACTTTTTCTTCTGTTTCTCTAACCAGATTGACCCCGTGAATCTTATTTTCACTAAGTTCAGTCCAATACAATGGTGTTTGACACTTACGGAAAATACTTTTCCCATGTACCTTCAAACTCAAGAATGAAACATCTTAATATATCCTCGAGTATCAGTATAACTCACTCGGATTGACCATCCGTCTACGAGTGAAATGCGGTACTAAAATGTAGTTTTGTACCCAGTGCATCTTGTAGATTCTTCCAAAACCTTGATGTAAACCTCAGATCTCTATCCGAAAATATAGAAACAGGTACTCCGTGTAATCTCACAACCTCGGACATATACAACTCAGCTAACTTTTCAAGCAAATAGTCTATTTGTACAAGAATGAAATGAGTCGATTTTTTCAATCTGTCAACTACAACCCAGATTGCATCTTTCTTACTCAGAGATAGCGGCAAACCTGAAACAAAATTCGTAGTTACTCTATCCCATTTCCACTCTAGAATCATAATCGGCTGCAATAAACCAGACGGTACCTGATGCTCAGCTTTAACTTGCTGACAAATCAAACATTTAGAAACAAACTCTGAAATATAACATTTCATACCATGCCACCAATAGAGCTATTTCAAATCGTTACACATTTTAATACTTCCCGAATCAACAGATAAATGACCACTATGTGTTTCGTTCAAAATCATCTGAATCAACTCTGAATTTCTCGGAACACATATTTAGCCTCTGAATCTTAAACAATCATTTGAATCAACTTGAAACTCTGAATCACGGTTCGAATCACATTGAGCTCGTTTTGCTAACATTTCATTACCAATTTTCTAAGCTTCATAAATATGCTGTAAAAACAACGGTCTCACTTTCAACTTAGCTACAATTGAGCCACCATCAGATAGAGCCAACTGAGTATTCATTGCACTCAAAGCAAACAAATATTTTCAGCTTATAGCATCAGCAACAACATTTGCTTTTCCTGGATGATAGTCAATCACTAGCTCATAATCTTTTAAAAATTGTAACCATCTCCGCTATCGTAGATTGAAATTCTTCTGAGTCATCAGATATTTCAAACTCTTATAATCTGAATAAACATGGCATTTCCCACTAAACAAATAATGGAGCCAAATCTTCAATGCAAACACAACGGCTGCTAACTCTAAATCGTGCGTCAAATAATTATTTTTGTGCAGTTTCAATTGTCTCGAGGCATAAGCTATGACTTTACCTTCCTGTATCAAAACGCAGCCCAGACCATTCAACGATGCATCACTATAGATTACAAATTCCTTACTTGATTCTGGCTGTACTAACACTAAAGCTTCAGTCAAAAGAGCTTTCAACTTATCAAAACTTTTTTGACATTTATCTAACCACTCAAACTTTACATCCTTCTGACGCAATCTCGTCAATGGAGTCGCAATCATCAAAAAGCCTTTTATAAACTGTTGGTAATAGCTAGCTAGTGCTAGAAAACTACAGACTTCAGATACATTTCTCAGAGGTTTCCAATCCATTATTATAGAAATCTTGCTCGGATCAACTTGAATACCCGATGCTGACACAATGTGGCCTAGAAAACCAACCTCACTCAACCAAAATTCACATTTGCTGAACTTTGCATATAACTGCTTATCACGCAGGGTATGCAATACAATTCGCTAGCTAGTGCCAGAAAACTAAAGACTTTAGATACATTTCTCGGAGGCTTCCAATCCATTGTAGAAATCTTGCTTGGATCGACTCGAATACCCGATGCTGACACAATGTGGCCCAGAAAACCAACCTCACGCAACCAAAATTCACATTTGCTGAACTTTGCATATAACTGCTTATCACGCAAGGTATGCAATACAATTCTCAAATGCTTGGCATGCTCAGTTTCATCTCTCGAATATATCAAAATACCATCTATGAACATAACAACAAATCGATCTAGGTATGGTTTGAAATACGATTCATTAAATCTATAAAGATAGCAGGTGCATTCGTTAGTCCAAAAGGCATAACTAGAAATTCGTAATGCCCGTACCTCATTCTAAAAGTAGTCTTTGGCACATTAGAGTTTTTAACTCGCAACTGATAATAACCCGATCCCAAATCTATCTTTGAAAACACTGTAGCCCCTTTTAACTGATCAAACAAATCATCTATTCTGGGCAAAGGATATTTTTCTTGATCGTCACTTTTTTAAGCTGTCAGTAGTCTATACACATTCTCATCATGCCATCGTTCTTTTTCACAAACAATATGGGAGCACCCCAGGGCGAGAAACTTGATCGTGCAAATCCTCTATCATTAGTTCTTGTAGCTGAGCTTTTAATTTTTTTAACTCTATCGAATCCATTCTGTATAGAGCTATCGATATCGGTGTTGTACTTGACACTAACTCAATTCCAAACTCAACCTAAACCTAGTAACTCTTCAGGAAACACATCTGGATACTCACAAACAACTGACACTGATTCTATCTTCTTTTCAGTCACTTTCGTATCAAGCACATAAGCCAACTAAGCTTCACAACCCTTTATCACATATTTATGAGCTAACATTGATGAAATCACCGCTGGTAAACCATTTAGATCATCTAACTCGATCTGGATAATTTTATTATTCTGACATCTCAAATCTATCATTTTCCGTTTGCAATTCACAACAACATCATGCAACGTTAACTAATCCATACCCATAATTATATCAAATTTGTTAAATTGTAACAACATCAAATCGGCTAGAAAGCAATTATCCCAAATCATCAATGGACAATTCTTGCACACTTTATCAACCAACACACACCTGCCTAAGGGGTTCGATACTCTAATTCCAAATTCAATAGACTTTACAGGCAAAGTCTTACTAGATACTAAATTCACCATATATATGAATGAGCTGATCTTGGATCTATCAATGCAATGACTTTAGTATCATAGAGAGTAAAAATACCGGTAATAACATTTAGAGATGACGCTTCTTCGCGAGTGCGAATAGCGTAGGCTCGTACAGGTGCTATTGCTTCTAACCTCACAATAGATTCTTTAGTCGCTCTCTGGCTACCACTCACATTTCCTGCATTTCTGGGTGGTCTACTTCTAACTGAAGTGTTACTCAGCCTCGTATTTTGTACTATATCTTGCTCAGCTAACTCAGGACAAAATGAAATGATCCAATGATCCACATTTAAAACAAGCCCTACCATTCATTCTACAATCACTGAGATGCATTTTACCATAATGTTTACAATCAAGTCGGTTAGGTCTTGCACTCCCAACACTAGCTATTGAAGTAGCTAGAGCTTTGAAGTTTAACTGTCGATTCACTTGATCTCTATTTGAATGTCGATGCATTGGAATGATTAAACGAGTCTCGTAATTTCTTCAATGTAGACTGATAAGATTTACTAGTTTCAAAATCATCTTTTCTCTTTTCTTTACCGAGATCCTCGGCTTCACAAGCTCTTTCAACTAAAACAACGAATTCTTTGATTTCTAGAATCCTAACTTGAAGTTTTATGTCTTTATTCAGCCCATCAACAAATCGTTTACACATGATCTCTTCAGTAGAAACATATTCCCAAGCATATTTGCTCAATCGTACAAATTCTCTTTCGTACTCGGTCACAGTCATTCCGCCTTGTTTCAATTCTAGAAACTCTTTATGTTTCTGATCAAGAAATCGTTGACTTATATACTTCTTTCGAAATTCAGATTGGAGAAACTCCCAATTGACTTGCTCCCTCGGAACTACAAATATCAATATTTTCCACCAATAGTATACATTGTCTCTGAGTAAGGATACAACACACTTGATACATTCATCTGAAGCACAGGAAAATTTATCAAATACTCTAATTGTGTTCTCGAGCTAGAACTTAGCCATCTCTGCATCATCATCAACTGTAGCCCGGAACTCTTCAGTCCCGTGTTTCTAAATCTTATCAACAGTTAGCTTACTCAATCGTATCAGATCTATCACTTGTGGCACAACTGGGACTTGTTGAGGAATAGGTGGGGGTGGAGGTTGTTGAGTAGCCAGATTCATTCGAACGAACTTCGTGAACCACTCACTCATCATTTGGAAGAAGGCGTGCTTAGCCTCTTCCCCTTGGCTACTTGAAATAGGCCTAAAATCGGCCGACCCTACCCCTTGAGTGAGAGTGGGAGCATTACTTTCCACATCATCAGCTATTGCTCGTTCCGAATCCATTTGTTATATAGAAACACATTTTTAGCTGTCAGGAATCATAACACTATCGCAGTTTATTTATATGGCATGTATAGCTAGACTTTCACATGCTACTAGTCCTAGAATCAACAAACCTAGCTCTGATACCAATTAAATATAACACCCCTAACCCGTATCTATCGCTTAAATAGAGTTATGAGGCATTACTGATCAATCACAACATAAATGATACATTTGTGCAATCATAATTAAAATCCATTCATCTCAATCAATTTGTCCATTATAAGGTCCTACGGGACCTTAAAACATGCTTAGAAGTGGTTCGGGACTAAACCGATAACATTCACAAACTTTGAGAAACTTATAAAGTTTTCAAATTTTTAAAGGTCACATGCCCGTGTAAACATGCCATGTGCCTCACACGGCTACCAGACACGCCTGTGTCACAAGTCATGTGAAAACTGGGCATACATACTGAATTGCACCACACGGCTGGAGACACGCCCGTATGCCATGGCCTTGGAAAAATTGGAGAGGTTATTGACATGGGTCACACGGCCGACCACATGCCCATGTGCCAACCCGTGTGCCATACACGACTAGTAGACACGCTCGTGTGTCTAGGCTGTGCCAAACCTGTAGCATGTACTGGCTTTAATTCGAAAGCCATGTCTCTGCCCGTGTGGACAAAAATAGGCCTTTTGTAAAGCTAATTTGCCACCCTATTTCTCATACACACAAAGTAACGAAATTGGTACTAATTCAATACATAAATAGGCAGTCAAAAGATGCTAATTCATACATATATCATGCCATCTATCATCAATTAATTTAACTACTAAATTCCATATTCAAAGCATACCAAATAAATTCACCACAATCATCAATCTCACATAATTCTTAAATGAATTTTTTCACCTTTTATCAACGAATTCATGCTTCTCAACTTATCAATTCATCATCCTCAAATCATACCAAAATGTATCAAATTCCAAGCAATAATACCATAACATATAACTATCCAAAAGAGCATCCATACAACCATTCCAAATAAGCCAAAACTTATGACATTATATACATCACATATATCATTTATCAAACATATAATTCAAGCCAACTTAAATGGCCATATTTCAACATTTACAAGCCAAATCTCATGGCTATAATCACAACTCAAAACATACCAAGATGACACTAGCCTATACATGCCATATACCATATATACAAAGCTTCAAATGTACCAACGAGATGATCGATAGTGTGATGATGTTTCCCGACAATCCCTGAGTCTGAGCTAGCTTCGATAATCTATAAAACATGGAAAGAACACACAAAGTATGCTTTAAAAGTTTAGTAAGTCATATACAAATAAATATGTCACATCAATCGTAACATTTCTATCAATAGGCCAAATACAAGTAACCACATATAGATACATAAACCTTTCTCAATGAATACATATTCAAATTCACCTGTAATTTCATCAACCATTTCTCTTTCCAATTCTCGTATGAATCTCGATCATTCCTAAGTCGTTTAACTCATTAAAATATTCTTTCTCAACTTCTCTTTGTCTGTTGAACCATTCAAAATTGTTAAGGATACTCGGAGTCACATAAAACTCTACAATGCCATATCCCAGATATGGTCTTACAAGTTATCACATATCGATGCCATTGTCCCAGACAGGGTCTTACACGTAACTAATTAACGATGCCAATGTCCCAGACATGGTCTTACATGTAAACTCATCTCAGTAACCTTGTAATGACATTCGTATCCTATACTATTCCTCAGGTTCGTACGAGACTTTCGAATGTCGTAACTCTATTGATTCTTGCTCATAATTGTTCTTTCAACATTCATAATAATTCCATGACAAATAAACACATATAATTCAATTTAAAGAAATTTATTTGCATATGAACTTACCTCGTAGTTAGAATAAAGGAGCCAAATTGACTATTCGTCAACTTTCGATTTTCCCGCATCTAAATCCGATTTCTTTCGTTCTTGATCTATGTAGATTCAAAATTAACTCTTTTATTCATCAACACATTCAATTTAGTACACAAATCAATATTTTGGAATATTTGGACTTGGCCCCTAAAGTTACACATTTATTCAATTTAGTCCCTATTTCATAAATACACAAAATTCACAAATTTAATATGACCCATGCTTAGCCGAATTCTCTATAGGTTCATAATAGCCTATAACGCCCCAATTTTTTAGTTTTCTGTGTTTCTGTGATTTTTAAAATTTATGTGTGTTCTGGTTGGTTAAAATATATATTTTAGTAGGTTAGTGGACCTTTGGAAGGCCCAAACTTAAGTTAAATGCTTGGTAGTCTTCGAAATTTTAATTTTATGAACAGGTGATGCAATTGGCGTTTGGGCTTTTAAGAGTAAAGGGGTAAAAGATGACACAAAAAGTAGTGTGGTGTAGTGGCAAGGTAGCGCCACTTAGGGGACAAGGAAGTGACGCCACAGAGGAAGTAAGGGGTCCAAGGTTTAAGTCTTGGCTCTTGCAATGTATTTTGGTTTTTCTTTTCAATAAATCTAGAAGCAAATAGGTGCGCTTTAAAGTTTAATGTGTTGGATTTATGACACAAATGAGTTGATGGCCTAGTGGTGGTGGCGTGAGTTGGCAAGTGAGAGGACTTTGGTTTGAATCCCTTGGCATGCAAAGGTTGATTATTTTGCTATGTTGGGATGGAAAGAGTTGGTGTTGGTTTTAAACTCTGGTGATGGAGGGATCCCACATTGGAATGCTAACATAAGAATGGATGGAGAGCTGGCTTTAAATATAACAAACCATGAGGAGAGTAGGCATACCCTTCTTGGCTGATCCCTTTCGCTTTGTGACGTGCTCGTTTGGGTTGGGAGTCAGCTAAGAGTGTTTGGAGCGCAGATTAACTGCAGTCTCCTGACAGGTGTGTATTTCTCATTACTCTAGCAGTAGGATGGCTATTTTAGGCCGCGATGGGCTGAAATGGGCCATGTGGTCCCAATGGGTCTGTAGGCCAAAGTGGATAAGTTGTAGAATTACCAAAATACCCCTGGTTTGTAAAATTACCAAAGTACCCCCAATTTATAGAATTACCGCTTTACCCTTGATTTACAAAATTACCAAAATACCCTTGTAGGGTAGAAATACCGAAATACCCCTGTAGAGTAGGACTACCGATTTACCCCTAGAGGGTAAAATGACTATTTTGCCCCTCGTGCGTAAATGACTAACTTGTGGGATGATTGGGTTAGTTGACATGGATTTATGTTAGTTATCGTTAATTCTAAGTCTAATGTGTTAGTGATCGATAGTAGGATTATCGCGTGGGAGATATCATATCGATTGTAGGATTATCGCGTGGGAGATATCGTCATCAATCGTCATCAACCAGGTGTGTAAACGACACCCTCCCTTAAACTGAACCGGTAAAAGCCGAAGTACCGAAACGTTGGTATTTTGTGAACTCGAGAGCGTGCGAGCGCTCGTGAGACAATTCTTAATGAATATGGTGCATTTGGATGATTAGATTGCAGAGTGTGCATTTTCGTGCACAACGGTATTTTTAGGCTTAATGGGCTGAAAATGGGCCAATGGACCAACGGGCCCACTTTGGTAAAAAGACAAGGTAAGTACTTCTGATTACTTGGTAAACGTTAGAATGAGCATGAAACCTTAGCAATAAGTAATAATTACTGAAATACCCTTATGCATGCAAAATTACGATTTTACCCCTAGGGTTATTTTTTTCTGAAAAGCATGATGTTCTATTTCTATATATGTATGCCATGAAATATTATTTCTGTTGCATGGGACATGGGTTTATATTGATGGAGGAAGCGTTCTGGCAGCCTCGCTGCAATCTGGTGGCCTCGCCACATATATCTGTTCTGGTGACTTCATCACAATATCTAGCAGCCTCGCTGCGATCTGGTGGCTTTGCCCCATATATATATGTTCTGGTGGCCTAGCCACAATATCTATATCTAGTGACTTCGTCACAATATCTGGTAGCCTCGTTGCAATTTTTATGGTGTGTAGCGGTTGGGTGGGTCGAGTAGTCTCCCCACATGGTGTAAGGCTAGTACGGGGGTGTTATGGATGGCTTTGGGTTGGTGTTTCTGCATTCATGATATATTTGTTCTGTATCTGCTATGGGCCTATGGGTTTCACTTTTATTTCTGTATTGGGCCAAGGCCCAGATAAGTCTGACTCTGAGGTTTGATCTGTTTTGGGCTATGGTTGGGTTATGTTACACACTGAGTTTACCGAACTCACCCTTTATTTTCATCTCTGCAGGAAATCCCCAACCATAGTGGGCTTGGAGTTGTGAGGGATTCGGAGTGGCCACATCATCTGGAAAGTTGGTTTTTCTAAGTTAGTTTATTTTTATTATTTTTATATTTTGATTTAATTTTGGGTTTTAAGTTATAATAAGGCCGCTATTTAAATTTCTTTTTTTCGCTGTGGTTTTATTTTTTGATTATATTTATATTATGACAAAACTGCTAGTGTTAGGCTGCACGGGTTTTCAAAATTAATGAACATTTTCAAGACTCAACAAGCACAACACTTAAACTGGCTTTTCATTCGACCGCCATTTTTACAAAGACCACCCCAATCACTTAAACCAGTGAATGCATACTAAGTCGTAAGTCCATGTGACATGTCAGATCTGGCCATAACGTCTGGGCTCGGTTTGGGGTGTTACATTTAGTGGTATCAGAGCCAGGTTGCAACAACTCGACTGTGGAACGGGTCTAAAAATGAGAGTTTATAAAGAAACACTGAATAAAGGTTTTCAAAAATCATTTTTTAAAACTTGATTATAAATTGTTTTCAAGAATGTTTCCAATATTTTCTCTTTACAAATAGATAATTTTAAAGATTAAAATTGGTTTTCTAAAATTAGTTTTTTTTAAAAGGTGGCACACCAAATCTCCGGACCAAGTGTGTAAGTTTTCTGAGCCTTTCTGATTGTTTCTGAAATATCTATTATATGCTTGTACAAAACCTTATCATGGTACTTTAGTTAGGGTAACACTGGAACTATAAAAACTCTGATAAGTAGACTGAGACTGTAGCTAGGCTACCGCAAAAGGAAACAAACTCAAACTCTGAATTATTGTTATTCATAAGACATCTGTAATAAACACTGAAATATTAAACTGATTCATAAAATTCTTAATCAGATAATACGAAATGAGTACACGAGCAGCTCGTGGAAGAGGCTGTGGACGTGGCCAAGGTAATGCTCAGACTGAATCTTCGTCTTCAGGACATGTGCCGGTAGCAGATGCACCTGTACCACTGGCAACGGAGGTAGAGTCTCATGATCGAGGTGCTGGGGATGATGCTCTGTCCTAGGTAATGCTCCGAGTTTTGGAAAGGGTTGTTGGGGCAAGTACGGGAAACAGAATTCGGGGGTCTATTTCTGAGCGGCTCCGGGCCAATGGAGTAGAGATATTTAGGGGCGTATCTAGTGTAGCTCCGAATGTGGCTGAGTATTGGTTAGAAGCCACAGAGCAGATTATGGATGATCTGGACTACTCTGTGGAGCAGAAGTTGAAGGGAGTCATATCGTTACTAAGGGATGTGAGGCTTATTTGGCATTTGTAAGCCAATCAAAAATTGAGGATCTGGTAGTGGACAAAGTTAGAACCGTCAAGGATTTTCAAGATGTTTTTCCAGAGGAGCTTCCGGGTTTGCCTCCGAACCGAGAGGTTGAGTTTGGAATCGACTTGTTGCCTGGAATGGCACTGGTGTCCATTGCACCTTATAGGATAGCACCAAAGGGGTTGGTGGAGCTGAAAGCCCAAATTCAACTGTTATTGGATAGAGGCTTCATTAAACCAAGTGTGTCTCCGTGGGGAGCACCAGTGTTGTTTGTAAAGAAGAAAGATGGGTCAATGCGGATGTGCATCGATTATCGGCAGTTGAACAAATTGACGATTAAGAACAAGTACCCACTGTCGAGAATCGATGATTTACTGACCAACTTAGAGGAGCTTTAGTATTTTCCAAGATTGACCTTCGATCTGGGTATCATCAGTTGAGGGTTAAGGAGGTGGATATTCACAAGACGACATTCAGAACTCGGTATGGTCACTATGAGTTCTAGGTTATGCCATTTGGGTTGACGAACGCACCTGCGACATTTATGGATCTGATAAATCGAGTGTTCTAGCCATACTTGGATTGATTCGTGGTCGTCTTTATCGACGATATTCTAGTTTATTCTGAAACTGAGGAGAAGCATAATGAGCATCTTCGTATTATGCTACAAGTGCTGAGGGAGAAGGAGCTTTATGCGAAATTCAATAAGTGTGATGTAACAGCCCAGTTTAGACCCTATTTGGAACAGTGGTTTTGGGACCACAAATCCGAGCCAGAAAAATATTTAAAAATTATTTTATGTGTTTATTATGTGTGAATTTATATCTGTAAAATTTTCGTGTTTTAATTTTATCGTTTGGGTATCCGATTAAATAAAAGGACTTAATCATGTAAAAAGAAAATTTGATGGTTTATAGTATAAGGGTCGAATTGTTAGTGGCTTTTTATTGAAGTATTTAAGTTGTAATTAGTCATTTGATTACTAGTGGGACGGTGGTAAGTATATACCATATGGTTTTATAATATTTTATTAAAGATATATATATGTGTGTAAATTAAATATTATTTTATATTAAGGTGTAATATATATTATAAGACATAAACGTGAAAGCCATATCATGTGCATTAGCTTATTGTTTGGTTGGTAAAGGATATATATTATATGATTTTATTATTATTTCAAATGTAAAAAAAACTAAAAAAAATTATAAGCTTTATAATATAAAAGATATTATAAAGTAAAATATGAGTGGGCATATGTTTTATTTCACTCATGCCGAAACAAAAGAAAAGAAAAAGAAATAAGGGAAGCTTAGGTTCGGCCAACTCCCAAGCTCAAATCCAAGGTTCGTTCTTTGTCGGTTTTCGATAATTTTTACGTTTTTGAGATCGTTGCTTCGAGTACGTCAAAACCCATGCTTAAAATTTGAATTTTGATGAATATTTTGAGTTATTCCATTGATGGAAGCTTGTGATTTTTATGGTTTGATGGTGAAATATGAAAGATAGGTGTTGGGTTAACATATTTTTGTATTGGAATTTTTGATGATTTTGAGTAATTAGGACTTAATTGCAAAAATAAAAATTTGAGAGACTAAAATATGAAATTGATGAAATATATAGACTTGTATGGGTATGGGTAAAATTCATCCCAACATGGGTATATTGAAATTTTGTATATTTTGTGTTTTGTGCAATAGGGATTAAATTGTAAAAATTGTAAATGTCAGGGGTAAAATGGTAATTTGCCCATTTATGTGTTTTTGAACTAAATTGAATGAAAATATGTTTGAATGAGCTTAATTTGAATATTTTTAGATCAAGAACCAAAGAAATTGGATTTGGACTAGGGAAAAACGAAAGTTGTCGACTAGCAGCTCCGTCCCGTTTTACGACGTCTAACGTAAGTTTATAAGCAAATACACATGCCTAAATGTAGTTAAATGTTAAGTATATATGCTGGTATATAATATATGAATTTATACTTGTAAATGCTGAATGTGTATGAGTTTGAAAACTATGTTCGAGCTTTCGATTCGACCGAGTTACGACGTTCGAAAGCCCTGTATGAATCTTAGGAATAGTTAGGATACATATGTCATGACACAGGATTCCGACATTTGTGTTCCTTGTGTATGATTATTGAACCGAAAGTTAAAGGGTAGGTGTACATTTTGTGCTTATATTCGAATGAAGCAATTGAATTGCTAATGTGATATGTTATGTGAAATGTGTTAACATGTGAATAAATAAGCAAGACACTGGAAATGTATCCGGGCTAAAGACCCGCAGGCTTCGTGTTGGAAATGTATCCGGGCTAAAGTCCCGCAGGCTTCGTGCTGGAAATGTATCCGGGCTAAAGTCCCGTAGGCTTTGTGCTGGTAACATAATTTCGGGTTTTATACCTAGCAGGCCAAGTGCCGATGAATTTGATAAAAGTATACAATTACAAGATCCTACACTAAGTTGACAAATTGAAAGTGCATTACATATTAAGTTGGCCAGGTACGTATCATGTACTCGTATGTGATTTGATTTGAATTAAATTATAAGTATATAAAGTGATGCATCTGTGAATAAGTGTTATGACTATATATGTGATCGTGATATATTCGGTAAATGTGTGACGTTATGTGAAGTGATTCTATGTTTATATTCAAATATAAACACTTGGTCCTTGTGGAAAGATTTGTGGAAGTATATGATTTATTTTTAGGTGATTACGATCGTGGAAAATTAAATGTGAATATGATTTTGTATTTTTTTCGTTTCAATGAAACTAAAGCTGTTAGTGAAGCATTTTAATGCCTATGTTATTTGAGTTCGATCTTGAATGACATGATATACATGTTTAGATAATTTGAATGCAAGGAATGTGTGAAAGAGCAAACTGTAATAAATCTGCTTGGGACAGCAACAGTAGCGTGATTTTGGAAAATCACCATAAATTGTGGAAATTGAATTAGAAGCTGAATAAATTATGCAATTAAAGCTTAATGAGTCTAGTTTCGTATTAAAGAAACCTTGTAAGCAAAATAATTTTAGATAATGAGATATTTGAAGTAGCGTAAGGTAGATTCAAAATGACCTTGAAATTCCCTGTTCTGTATTTAGAAAATCATTGTAAATTATACAATGATGATTATAAGATCAAATTTATATACTTAGACTCCTTAATGAGTCTAGTTTCAAATGAAATAAACGATAACATAATTCGAATTCTGTATAATGAGAAAATTGATTTGTAGTGAAGAGTGGTCAGAATAGTCAAACAGTGAAACAGGGGAAACTTGAATAAAAATCTGGTATTGATTGGTCAAACCAAAAATTCTGAAAATTTGATGGATGGGAGATATGTGAGTCTATTTTCAGGGAAAATTAATATCACTTGATTTGGAGTTTCTTAGCTCCAGTTATAAATAATTTAGTGACTGTTGCTCAGGAAGACAGCTTGTAGTGAATTTGTGATTTTGTTGCAAACATGGTTAAAACTAGTTAATGAGATGCTTTTCGAGTTCTTATGATCTTATATGTGAATTGAATATTTGGTTTTATTTGAGTTCAGATTCAAGTGAGATGAATTTGCTAAATATATATTATGTTCATGGATACTTGGCCAAAATGGCAATTACCTAGGAATGATTTCTTGAAAATTTGAAATAATTGATATATAAGTAAATTAATTGTTTGCATTGCTTAAAACTTACTAAGCATTGAAGCTTACTCCGTGTTCTCTTTTCCATTTCTTATAGGTTTATCCTTTAGTTCGAGTTGGAAGAGCCGAAGATATCATCACACTATCGAGTCATTATGTGAGTTGAGAAGATTGTATATCATCATGGTTTAAGGCATGTATAGGATAGACTATAGGTAAAATGATATTTTGACTTTGTATACATTATAGCCATGCGAAGATGGCTTGCTCATTTTGTTTAGAGAAGCCTTATAATTGAACTAATGTGTTGATAATTTATGTCTGGTAAGTATCTCTGACCTTATAGAAGTTTTGTTCAGTCAAGTAATACCTCATAACCTTGTTCCGGCAACGGATACGGGTTAGGAGTGTTACATTTAGTGGTATCAGAGCTATGGTTTAGTCGATTCTCGGACTAACCTAGCGTATGTTAGTCTAGCTATACATGCCATGTTACTACTCGTGATAGTGTGACATCTCCCGGCTCTAATGAAATTGTTTTGTAAGATAGATATTCTTTCCAACCGAGCTAATTCTGATAGTATAGAATGTTATACTCAAACGTTTGAGTGGAAATGTGTTGGTGATGAGTTGAAACTCATAAAAGGTATGAATCAGAATGCATGATATTCTACTATTGATAAATGTTATAATTATATGAGTATATGAGTTGTTATGTTGGGTATATGATGGTTGTGTGAATATTTTGACTTAGAATTTATGATTTGAATTAGCGTATGAGCTATGTGTTAAGTACCAAGTGATCATAAATAAATGATTGCTAGATGTTTGAGAATACAAAATTAGTAATGAACTGTTTGTTTATAATAGTATGTGTGATGTGCATGCTTACGTAAGAGTTAAAATTGTTGGCTTTACAACCCTCACCCCCTCATCGGTAAAGCATTGTAATGAGATCCGTACTATATGGATTAAATACGCTTACGAGTGCAAAATTACAGAGTTTCGTGGTTGTAAGATTAGTATTGTGATCAGATAAGAGAATGAGTCCGCAAGTGAAGACAGTAACAGAAAAGATATTGGATCATGTTGAAGGCCATTCGTAATATGCCAATTCACTATTAAAGAAGAAGTTGAATTCGATGAGATGAAAGTATTCAGGTATGATGTCTAAAGAACGTATTAACTGAAAGTATTTCTGAATTGATTTCTGTTAGTAATGGAATATTGTGAAATCGGTGATGATAGAATTAGACAGTAGGATAATGTTTGAATTGAAATGATAGCTGAGTGCAGTGATTATAGTCGGGCAGTTACTACGTTTTCTTCTGGGCATTCTATGTGTACATTTATCCTTAGAGGTATGTGTAACTGTATATTTCAAATGAAAATTCTTATCATATGAGAACGTCATCTATATATATTGATATATGAAAGCATTGTTGGGCTGTTCGGGTTACAATTGACATTATTATATCTTTCTCTGGTATCCTATTTCATTTTATTGAAAGAAAAGATCTACGATAGAATCTGTGTGATGTTGGTATTTTGATCCTACTAGTTTTTGATCTACTTAGTATACATGAAGATTATATTATTTCTGTTACCATTAATTCTGGTACATGTGAGTGATGTTTTACTTCTGGATTTCCTCTAAGACATCACTGAGATATTTGTCATCTGATATGGGCGCTTTCTTAAAAAGATCAGTATAGTGATATATTTGAGATTACAGTATCTCTTCTTTCTTATGATTCTATATGGTTATCTGTGAAAAATATCTTTTAAATGATGTGATATTTATCAATAAAGTGATAAACAGTTGAAGAAATTGTTATTGAAGCGCCAGTTCTCAGGTAAAGAGTTATATGACACAAGAATTAAAGATGGTTCGAACTGTTGTAAGATTATGAGTCAGTGATTGATATCAATCTGGGCAAATGATTATAGTCTTTGGGGTTTTGAGCGAGAATCTTTATGTGTTTTACGACCGATAATCATGTGATTAATCTTATCAAATGATGAGTAGTTATTGGCTGAGCTAGCAACTAAATTGATGTTTAAACAGCAAATTTGTGAGGCTTTGTATGGTCGTAAATGCCGAACGCCATTGTACTAGACTGAGCTCAGTGAAAATAAGATACATAGAGTCGATTTGATCAGAGAAACTGAACAGAAAGTGAAAGTGATCCATGAAAGTTTGAAAGTAGCGTTAGATCGACAGGAATCTTATGCGAACTTGAAACGGAAAGATATAGAGTTTCAAATCGGAGATAAAGTTTTCTTGAAAGACTCACCGTGGAAGAAAATACTCAGATTCGGTCGTAAAGGCAAATTGAGTCCGAGGTTTCTTGGGTCGTATAAAGTTATAGAACGTATCGGGCCGGTTGCTTATAGATTATTGTTGCCACCTGAGTTAGAAAAGATCCATAATGTATTCCACGTTTCGATGCTTCGGAGGTATCGATCTAATCCATCACATGTGATTAGTCCGTCTGAGATTGAAATTTAGCCTAATATGACCTACGAAGAAGAACCGATTCGCATTTTGACTCATGAGATTAAAGAGTTATGTGACATATGTGATGACTATAAGAGTTTAGAAAGTTTAATGTCAGAGAAAGATTCGAACTTAGCATAGCAAGGCTAGCTCGAATCGTCAAAAAACTTTTGAGTCTGTAAGTGATTATGATTATAGTTTTGGAAGTTTTAAATGGGAAATTTTTGTGTGTTTTACGAGCGATAAATATTGCGAGCGATGAATACGTGATTGACTTAGCTAGATTTGAAGCTAAATAAATGTATATTTAGCAAAGTTGTGAAATTCAAAAATGTGTCAGCGAATTATAAGTTAAAAAAGGGTACAACATAAATTGATTTCTGATTTAGAACCTTAGATGTGGAATAGAAGATTAATTGTTAGTTCGAGATAGAGTTTGTATACTGAAAAGCTCTACGATTATGTAACAACTGCTACAAGAAACTCTCAGTGGTAGTTTGTCTGTTCATACGGGATTAACAAGATGCACAACAATTTGAGATGCGATATCATTGAATGAATGTGAAATATGGTATTCCTGACTTTGTTGATTGTAGAAATAGAGTGTTGATCAATTATGTATTGGGGTTATCCTTATCTTAGAAAAATATAGATGTTATCTGAATTATCGATGACTGTCTAAATAAGTCTTTCTGTATGCATGGATTTCTCTTTTAATAAATCAATTGAGTTATTCATTTCAAGGATTGTCAGTTTGCACGTGGTGCTCATCTAACCTTGTTTCAGATTGAAATCTAGAAGTTATATTGTGATTCTGGAAGAAATTACTGTAAGCTTTGAGTACGAGATTGTGGCGTAAAAAAAATTTCAAATTCTCGAAACTATGTTTTGTCAAGGTGTAAGAGTTTGAAGGCAACAAAGAAAGACTATTGTTGTTCGATAAGCTATCGTGTGATTATATTAATGACATAATATAAGGTATTGTATGGTTGCAGTTATCGAACTCTGTTGTTTCAAGATCGAGTTTTATGAGGTAATGATCCGCGTGATTAATGTTATCAGAGAAATTGAGCAGAAAATGAAGGTAATTCAATACGGTTATAAATAGTTCAGTTAGATATGATGTATAGCAAAAGACAGATCAGGATCTTACTTGAGAGATTAAAGAAATATGAAATTCGAAATCACGTGTGAATTAGTAATGTACTATGTGGAAGAAAATCATTTACTCTACTTTTTGGTAAGATTTTCGGGGACAAAAATCCCTAAAGGGGGGAGAGTTGTAACAGCCCAGTTTAGACCCTATTTGGAACAGTAGTTTTGGGACCACAAATCCGAGCCAGAAAAAAATTTAAAAATTATTTTATGTGTGAATTTATATCTATAAAATTTTCGTGTTTTAATTTTATCGTTTGGGTATCCGATTAAATAAAAGGACTTAATCATGTAAAAAGAAAATTTGATGGTTTATAGTATAAGGGTCGAATTGTTAGTGGCTTTTTAAATTGAAGTATTTAAGTTGTAATTAGTCATTTGATTACTAGTGGGACGGTGGTAAGTATATACCATATGGTTTTATAATATTTTATTAAAGATATATATGTGTGTAAATTAAATATTATTTTATATTAAGGTGTAATATATATTATAAGACATAAAGGTGAAAGCCATATCATGTGCATTAGCTTATTGTTTGGTTGGTAAAGGATATATATATATTATATAATTTTATTATTATTTCAAATGTAAAAAAACTAAAAAAATTATAAGCTTTATAATATAAAAGATATTATAAAGTAAAATATGAGTGGGCATATGTTTTATTTCACCCATGCCGAAACAAAAGAAAAGAAAAAGAAATAAGGGAAGCTTAGGTTCGGCCAACTCCCAAGCTCAAATCCAAGGTTCGTTCTTTGTCGGTTTTCGATAATTTTTACGTTTTTGAGATCGTTGCTTCGAGTACTTCAAAACCCATGCTTAAAATTTGACTTTTGATGAATATTTTAAGTTATGCCATTGATGGAAGCTTGTGATTTTTATGGTTTGATGGTGAAATATGAAAGATACGTGTTGGGTTAACATATTTTTTGTATTGGAATTTTTGATAATTTTGAGTAATTAGGACTTAATTGCAAAAATAAAAATTTGAGAGACTAAAATATGAAATTGATGAAATATATAGACTTGTATGGGTATGGGTAAAATTCGGCCCAACATGGGTATATTGAAATTTTGTATATTTTGTGTTTTGTGCAATAGGGATTAAATTGTAAAAATTGTAAATGTCAGGGGTAAAATGGTAATTTGCCCATTTATGTGTTTTTGAACTAAATTGAATGAAAATATGTTTGAATGAGCTTAATTTGAATATTTTTAGATCAAGAACCAAAGAAATCGGATTTGGACTAGGGAAAAACGAAAGTTGTCGACTAGCAGCTCCGTCCCGTTTTACGACGTCTGAGGTAAGTTTATAAGCAAATACACATGCCTAAATGTAGTTAAATGTTAAGTATATATGCTGCTATATAATATATGAATTTATACTTGTAAATGCTGAATGTGTATGAGTTTGAAAACTATGTTTGAGCTTTCGATTCGACCGAGTTACGACGTTCAAAAGCACTGTATGAATCTTAGGAATAGTTAGGATACATATGTCATGACACAGGATTCCGACATTTGTGTTCCTTGTGTATGATTATTGAACCGAAAGTTAAAGGGTAGGTGTACATTTTGTGCTTATATTCGAATGAAGCAATTGAATTGCTAATGTGATATGTTATGTGAAATGTGTTAACATGTGAATAAATAAGCAAGACACTGGAAATGTATCCAGGCTAAAGACCCGCAGGCTTCATGCTGGAAATGTATCCGGGCTAAAGTCCCGCAGGCTTCATGCTGGAAATGTATCCGGGCTAAAGTCCCGCAGGCTTTGTGCTGGTAACATAATTTCGGGTTTTATACCTAGCAGGCCAAGTGTCGATGAATTTGATAAAAGTCTACAATTACAAGATCCTACACTAAGTTGACAAATTGAAAGTGCATTACATATTAAGTTGGCCAGGTACGTATCATGTACTCGTATGTGATTTGATTTGAATTAAATTATGAGTATATAAAGTGATGCATCTGTGAATAAGTGTTATGACTATATATGTGATCGTGATATATTCGGTAAATGTGTGAAGTTATGTGAAGTGATTCTATGTTTATATTCAAATATAAACACTTGGTCCTTGTGGAAAGATTTGTGGAAGTATATGATTTATTTTTAGGTGATTACGATCGTGGAAAATTAAATGTGAATATGATTTTGTATTTTTTCGTTTCAATGAAACTAAAGCTGTTAGTGAAGCATTTTAATGCCTATGTTATTTGAGTTCGATCTTGAATGACATGATATACATGTTTAGATAATTTGAATGCAAGGAATGTGTGAAAGAGCAAATTGTAATAAATCTGCTTGGGACAGCAACAGTAGCGTGATTTTGGAAAATCACCATAAATTATGGAAATTGAATTAGAAGCTGAATAAATTATATAATTAAATATTAATGAGTCTAGTTTCTTATAAAATAAACCTTGTAAGCAAAAGAATTGTAGATAATGAGATATTTGAAGTGGCGTAAGATAGAGTCAAAATGACCTTGAAATTCCCTGTTCTGTTTTTAGAAAATTATTGTAAATTGTACAATGATGATTATAAGATAAAATTTATATACTTAGACTCCTTAATGAGTCTAGTTTCAAATGAAATAAATGATAACATAATTCGAATTCTGTATAATGAGAAAATTGATTTGTAGTGAAGAGTGGTCAGAATAGTCAAACAGTGAAACAGGGGAAACTTGAATAAAAATCTGGTATTGATTGGTCAAACCAAAAATTCTGAAAATTTGATGGATGGGAGATATGTGAGTCTATTTTCAGGGAAAATTAATATCACTTGATTTGGAGTTTCTTAGCTCCAGTTATAAATAATTTAGTGACTGTTGCTCAGGAAGACAGCTTGTAGTGAATTTGTGATTTTGTTGCAAACATGGTTAAAACTAGTTAATGAGATGCTTTTCGAGTTCTTATGATCGTATTTGTGAATTGAATATTTGGTTTTAATTGAGTTCAGATTCAAGTGAGATGAATTTGCTAAATATACATTATGTTCATGGATACTTGGCCAAAATGGCAATTACCTAGGAATGATTTCTTGAAAATTTGAAATAATTGATCTATAAATAAATTAATTGTTTGCATTGCTTAAAACTTACTAAGTATTGAAGCTTACTCCATGTTCTCTTTTCCATTTCTTATAGGTTTATCCTTTAGTTCGAGTTGGAAGAGCTGGAGATATCATCACACTATCGAGTCATTATGTGAGTTGAGAAGATTGTATATCATCATGGTTTAAGGCATGTATAGGATAGACTATAGGTAAAATGATATTTTGACTTTGTATACATTATAGCCATGCGAAGATGGCTTGCTCATTTTGTTTAGAAAAGCCTTATAATTGAACTAATGTGTTGATAATTTATGTCTGGTAAGTATCTCTGACCTTATAGAAGTTTTGTTCAGTCAAGTAATACCTCATAACCTTGTTTCGGCAACGGATACAGGTTAGGAGTGTTACATGTGAGTTCTGGTTGAGAGAGGTAACTTTCTTGGGGCATGTTGTCTCTGCTGAAGGGATCAAGGTGGACCCTTGAAAGATTGAAGCGATTCTGGAATGGAAGCCACCGAGGTCAGTGTCGGAAATTCGAAGTTTTCTGGGTTTAGCTGGGTACTATAGAAGGATTGTGGAAGGATTTTCTGTGATGGAAGTGCCTTTGACAAAGCTTATAAGGAAGGGAGTACCGTTTGTTTGGATTGAGAAACAACAGGAATCTTTTGAGAAGCTGAAGAAAGTTCCGACTGAGGCACCTGTATTGATTCAGCCGAAGTTTGGAAATTATTTTACTGTATGCAGTGATGCATCACATGTAGGGTTGGGTTGTGTGCTAATGCAAGAGGGTAAAGTGGTTGCTTATGCATCACGACAACTTAAACCACATGAAGTTAACTATCCTACTCATGATCTGGAGTTGGCAGCGATAATCTTTGCGCTTAAGATTTGGAGACATTACGTGTACGGAGAAAATTGTATTATATACACAGATCATAAGATCCTTAAGTACTTGCTGACTCAGAAGGAGCTAAACCTTAGGCAGTGGAAATGTATAAAGTTGCTTAAGGATTATGACTGCGCGATTGAGTATCACCCAGGCAAATCTAATGTGGTGCCTGATGCCCTAAGTCATAGAACTGTATCTGATCTGAGAGCCATGTTTGCTCGTTTGAGTTTGTATGACGATGGTAGTCTGTTAGCAGAACTGCAGGTTAGGCCGACCTGGGTGGATGAGATTAAGGAAAAACAGTCGAGGGATGAGTCTCTGATTTCTTGATTCCGGCAGCTTAAGAATGGGGAGACTTCTGAGTTTGAACTGAACAGTGAGGGAGTTCTGTGTTACCGAGGTAGAGTTTGTATTCTGAAGGACTCTGACTTGAGGCAAGCAATTCTAAAAGAAGCTCATGGAGGTCTATGTGCTATGCATCCTGGAGGGAGTAAAATGTATCGCGACTTAAAGGAGTTGTATTGGTGGCCTGGATTGAAGCGAGAGGTAACGGAAGTTGTGGTAAAATGTCTGACTTGTCAGCAAGTGAAAGCTGAATATCAATTACCTTCCGGACTTTTACAGCCAGTGAAAGTACCACTTTGGAAGTGGAACAGGGTAGCCATGGATTTTGTGAGTAGGTTACCCTTGACACCGTCGAAGAAGGACTCGATTTGGGTAATTGTGGATAGGTTGACCAAATCTACTCATTTCATACTTGTCCGCACTGATTATTCACTTCAGAAGTTAGCTAAATTGTATGTGGCAGAAATAGTTGGGAGGATTACTTACCGTAGGCAAAGTTTGCATACAACAACAGTTATCAGGAAAGTATTCGAATGGCTCCTTATGAGGCACCGTATGGGCGAAGATGTCGTACACCTAGTTGTTGGACCAAGTTGGGTGAACGACAGGTTCTTGGACCTGAGTTGGTGGCAAATACTAGGATAAGGTCAAGTTGATTAGAGACTGGTTGAAGGAAGCATCTGATAGACAGAAGTCATATGCAGATTTGAAGCGCAAGGAAGTTGAGTACTCTGTGGGTGATATGGTCTTCTTGAAGGTTTTGCCTTGGAAGAAAATACTAAGGTTTGGGAGGAAAGGCAAGTTAAGTCTACGGTTAATTGGGCCTTATCGGATTCTTAAGCGAGTAGGTGCAGTGGCTTATCAGTTGGAGCTACCTCCAGAGTTGGATAGGATTCATGATGTCTTTCACGTCTCCATGTTAAGCTATATCGTTCTGACCCTACTCATGTTGTGCCGGTTGCAGAGATCGAGGTCGAAACAGACTTGACTTTTGAGGAAGAGCCTGTGCAGATTTTGGATCAAGATGTTAAGATTTTCAGGAGGAAATCAGTTCCGCTAGTAAAGGTGCTGTGGCGTAATCATGGCAGAGAGGAAGCTACTTCGGAGCCAGAAGTGGTGATGCATCAACAATATCCTCATCTGTTTGATTCAGGTAAAATTTCGAGGACGAAATTTCTTTAAGGAGGGTAGAGTTGTAACGCCCCAATTTTTGGGTTTTCTGTATTTCTGTGATTTTTTAAATTTCTGTGTGTTCTGGTTGGCTAAAATATATATTTTAGTAGGTTAGTGGGCCTTTGGAAGGCCCAAACTTAAGTTAAATCCGTGGTAGTCTTCGGAATTTTAATTTTATGAACAGGTGATGCAATTGGCGTTTGGGCTTTTAAGAGTAAAGGGGTAAAAGATGACACAAAAAGTACTATGGTGTAGTGGCAAGGTGGCGCCACTTAGGGGACAAGGAAGTGATGCCATAGAGGAAGCAAGGGGTCTAAGGTTCAAGTCTTGGTTCTTGCAATATATTTTGGTTTTTCTTTTCAATAAATCTGGAAGCAAGTAGGTGCACTTTAAAGTTTAATGTGTTGGATTTATGACACAAATGAGTTGATGGCCTAGTGGTGGTGGCGTGAGTTGGCATGTGAAAAGACTTTGGTTTGAATCCCTTGGCACACAAAAGTTGAATATTTTGCTATGTTGGGACGGCAAGAGTTGGTGTTGGTTTTAAATTCTGGAGATGGAGGGATCCCATACCGGGAAGCTAACATAAGAGTGGATGGAAAGCTGGCTTTAAATAGAGCAAACCATGAGGAAAGTAGGCATACCCTTCTTGGCTGATCCTTTTCGCTTTGTGACGTGCTCGTTTGGGTTGGGCGTCAACTAAGAGTGTTTGGAGCACGGATTAACTGCAGTCTCCTAACAGGTGTGTATTTCTCACTACTCTAGCAATAGGACGGCTACTTCGGGCCGCGATGCGTTGAAATGGACCATGTGGTCCCAATGGGTCCGTATGCCCAAGTGGATAAGTTGTAGAATTACCAAAATACCCCTGGTTTGTAAAATTACCAAAGTACCCCCGATTTATAGAATTACCGTTTTACCCTCGATTTACAATATTACCGAAATACCATTGTAGGGTAGAAATACCGAAATACCCCTGTAGGGTAGGACTACCGATTTACCCCTAGAGGGTAAAATAACTATTTTGCCCCTTGTGCGCAAATGACTTACTTGTGGGATGATTGGGTTAGTTGACGTGGATTTATGTTAGTTATCGTTAATTTGTAAGTCTAATGTGTTAGTGATCAATTGTAGGATTATCGCGTGGGAGATATCGTCATCAATCGTCATCAACCAGGTGTGTAAACGACACCCTCCCTTAGATTGAATCGGTAAAAGTCAAAATACCGAAACGTTGGTATTTTGTGAACTCGCGAGCGTGCAAGCGCTCGTGAGACAGTTGTTAATGAATATGGTGCATTTGTATGACTAGAGTACAGAGTGTGCATTTTCGTGCACAACGGTATTTTTGGGCTTAATGGGCCGAAAATCGGGCAATGGGCCAACGGGCCCATTTTGGTAAAAAAACGAGGTAAGTACTTCTAATTACTTGGTAAACATTACAATGAGCATGAAACCTTAGCAATAGGTAATAATTACTGAAATACCCTTATGCATTCAAAATTACAATTTTACCCCTAGGGTTATTTTTTCTAAAAAGCATGATGTTTTGTTTCCGTATACGTATGCCACGACATATTGTTTCTGTTGCATGGGACATGGGTTTATATTGATAGAGGAAGCGTTCTGGCAGCCTCGCTGCAATCTGGTGGCCTCGCTACATATATCTGTTCTGGTGACTTCGTCACAATATCTGGCAGCATCGCTACAATCTTGTGGCTTTTCCACATATATATATCTGTTCTGGTGTCCTAGCCACAATATCTGTATCTAGTGACTTCGTCACAATATCTGGCAGCCTCGCTGCAATTTCTGTGGTGTGTAGCGGTTGGGTGGGTCGAGTAGTCTCCCCACATGGTGTACGGCTGCTACGGGGGTGTTATGGATGGCTCTGGGTTGGGATTTCTGCATTCATGATATATTTTTTCTGTATCTGCTATGGGCCTATGGGTTTCACTTTTATTTCTGTACTGGGCCAAGGCCCAGATAAGTTTGACTCTAAGGTTTGATCTGTTTTGGGCTATGGTTGGGTTATGTTACACACTGAGTTTACCGAACTCACCCTTTATTTTCATCTCTGCAGGAAATCCCAAACTATAGTGGGCTTGGAGCTGTGAGGGATTCGGAGTGGCCACACCATCTGCAAAGTTGGTTTTTCTAAGTTAGTTTATTTTTATTATTTTTATATTCTGATTTAATTTTGGGTTTTAAGTTGTAATAAGGCCACTATTTAAATTTCTTTTTTCCGCTATGGTTTTATTTTTTGATTATATTTATACTATGACGAAACTGCTAGTGTTAGGCTGCGCAGGTTTTCAAAATTAATGAACGTTTTCAACACTCAACAAGCACAACAAATGGATAGCCTAAAGATTGATAAACCGGCTTAAACTGTAGATGCAATTGCCACAATCCTATTAGAGGAGGCTTCGCTTGGATCTAAACATGGTAAATAAATCTATCGCATCAAACACGTATTTTTGTTATAGATTTATCGGATGTGTCTAATTACTTAAAATTCAATCATTGAATTATTCTCACTAATTACTTACCCTTAAATCAACACTTGGATTCGATGCACTCATTAACTTGCTAAGGATTTCTTGGATTGGCATTATTTGGACCTTTAAAGAATATATGATTAAAGTGTTAACAATTGAAAACTTAATGTGTATGAACACTATTCAATCATGAGTAAAAATAATAGAGAGAAAGGAATGTTCCCAACACTCCTCAAACACTTACATTACTCAACAATATAACGATATTGATGATTGGTCTTGACGATGGAGCGAAGAGGATTAATGATCTACAAAAATATGTGATTGATAAGTATTGAAGAAAAAATAATTAAAATAGGATAATTAAATCCTTAGAGAAGATGGGAGAGATTAAAAAGGGAAAGAAAGAAAGAAAAATCAAGTCTTGGCAAAAAACGACGGTGGTAGAAGTGGCTCGGCGGTGTCTTGATGAGGTGAGAAAAATTTTAAAAGAAGGGGAAATAGGTTTCAGTCACAAAATTATGAGAAAAGGAAAAGGAAAATGAGTGGAGGAGAAAGGGTTTCATGTGGTTTTTCAGGGTGGCGACTGTAACAGCTCATTTCTAGTCAAATCAGAATACTGGTTTCAGAACCACAAATACAAAGTGGAAATAATTATTTTATTATTATTTTATTGTCAACAACATGAATATATGATTGTGTGGAATTTTCATTAAGAAATTTTATCGTTTAAATGCTTAATTAGATAAAAAGGATTAAATCGCGTAAAGTGCAAAAGTGATGTTCTTTTAGCTAAAGGTGTCAAATAGTTATGGAATATTAAAGTAAAGGTCCTTATGTGGTAAATAGTCCATTAATTGGATAGTGGATGTTAATGGCTTGGCATTATTGAAATTTGAATTAGTAATAAGGTTATTTTTGGTATTTAGTAAATATAGTTAATTATAATAAAACAAACAAAAAGTAAATGCTTTCATCTTCACCTTTTGCAAAAAATTGGAGAGAAGAAAAATCCATTTCTAGGGTTTAAAGTTTCGGTCCATTGCTAGCCTAATTGTAAGTTCATTTTTGTCTCGTTTTTAATGATTTTTATGTTTTTGAGATCATTACAACTAAGTCTAGCTAGTCTAGGGACTATTTTGCAAAACTATTTGTAACATCCCAAAATAGGGCCTAGTCAGAATAGTGGTTTCGAGACCTCAAATTTGACGTTAAAATATATTTTTATTATTGTTATGAGGTTTAAAATATGAATATATGCATATGTTAAAGTTTCATGAAGAAATTCTAAGTATAAGGTGTCTAATTGGAAATTAGGAACCAAATTGAAAAAGTTGCAAAATTTGTGATTTAGAAGAAATTTGTATGAAATTGCTTTGGATTATTAATTAGGAGGCCTTAAAGAGGAATTTTCCCAATTTCTAAGTTTTTGGACAAAAAAGGGCTTGTATGGAAGAATTTTAAGGAAAGGCATTACGGGCATTTTGGTCATTTGGCATATTAATGAAATAAAAAGGGAAAATAAGTCAAAAATCAGCTCATTCTCTACATGTTGCTGCTGAAATTTTAGGGTTCTCCATAGCTAGGGTTTTCAAGCGTTCCAAGCTCTATAGTAAGTGCTCCCAAGCACAATTTTTAATTTTCTTCGTACTTTTTAGATCTCGGTAACTTGCTCTCTCTATTTCTACCCATATTTCATGCTAGGGTTCATGTTTAGAAATTTACCCATGCATGGGAAGCTTATGTTTTGATAATTTATGGAGGGATGTGAGAGTTTAAAGGATGGTAAACAACTTCTATTAAGTAGATTTTCATGAAAAGGGATTTAAGGACAATTTTGTAAAAATTGTAGAAAAGGATAGAAAAATGTGAAAGGAAGGAAAATGTGGACTGTTATGAACATGAAAAATGTTCGGCTAGGCTTGGGTAACAAAGAAATCCCATACATTATATTATCCGAACCTAGGGACTAAATTGCAAATATATGAAAGTATAGGGGTAAAATAGTAATTTAACCCAAATATAAATTTTGGATCCTTTTGAGTAATGTATGTATTAAACGAGCTAAATTTGGTCTTATAGATCAAGAGAATCGAGATCCGAGACTTGATCGGGGAAAGAATAAGGTTTACGAGGTTTGGGCTCGATTTCTAATATTTTGTACCGAGGTGAGAACATATGCAAATAAATACATTAATTATTGTTATTAAGTGATTTATTGATATATGTATGCTTAATATCACTACAAGAAAATAGACTTTTAGCGGCGCTTTTTAAAACGCCGCAAAAATGCCATTATAGGTAATGCCACAAAAATTTGTGGCGTTTTTTTGGCAAACACCGCTAATTTTGACAGATTTGCAATATATTTTTTTCACCAATATCCAACCCTTCCTGCATTAAAATCCAACCAAATACAACAAATATAGTATAAAATGCAGCCAAAAACAACAAATTTAGCTTAAAAAATACAACCAAAAACATTAATTCTAAATGATACTTCAAATTTAACGAAAGATATATGATATAATTAATAAATAAAGTATAATTGAAAATATTCTTACAATAATGTTAAACGTGACAAAGTTAAAAACATTCTTAAAATGAGAAAACTAATGTCTAAGATAGCGGCTTTTGCGATTGCTGAAACATCTGCATCATCTGCTGAAGCTATAGCTGGAGGTCATCGTACTTTTTCCTCTGCTCTGCTGCCATCACTGCTCCCTCTGCCTCCCTTGCTCGTGCCTCTGCCTCCCTCACTGCCGTCGCTGCCTCCCTCTCTGCTGCCTCTACTCTAAGTTGTTGCTGGAGTTCTTCATATTTTCGTTGAACCTCGACAATTTACTCAACCGTGTTCGCTTGCATCTGAGCTATCTGGTCTCTTAACCTCTGAACTTCAGCTTGAGCTTGACTTCTGGAAGGCATGTATTGCTGGGAGCCGGATCCAAAATATTGGGTCGGGGTAACACTAGATCCTTGAAATCGAATCTGACCGTACCTTTCAGGACCCAAAACTTCAGTGATAATTCTATTATGAATGTTCTCAAGATTAACAGAACTATCAGTCGAAGCAATCGCTTCATATTCTGCCTTCTTCTCCTTTAGTTTCTCCTAAAAAAGCAATTAAATAGTTAGAAACGAAATATATAATAAAAATGAATACAACATAACTTAACATTATTTAAAACTACTAATGATGAATTGAATTAAACAATTATAATTAAAGATTATAAATATTTAGAAAAAATCAAATATTATTAAGTAAATATACCATAATTTCTCCAGCTTCGGATGTCATAGGATATCCATCTTTCTTCCTATGCGTAATCCCAAAAAGCTGAAGGCATCCAACTTTTTGTCCAGATTTGACTTCCTACAATATAGTAGTAAAAATATTAGTTAATACTAGAAAGTTATTAATATTTGAAAGAATTAATAAATTCATAATACCTAGGCCTCAGCTACAGAAGCAAAACTTCTCGACCCTGCCGTGTGCGTGAATTTTTGTTTTTGCCTGCTGCTTGTTCCTACTCGCTCACGGTCCTACATAATGAAATTATTATTACGTATATATTAAACACTATATATAAGAGTTTGGAAATACCCAATACCTCTGCCTTTTTTGAATTCTAGAATCTAACCGCATCTTCCCATTGGTACCTCAGCATTCCCGGCGGGACATTTCTCAATTTTTCCTTGAGGCTTATGTCTTTCTTAAAATATTATTTTTTTAAAGTGCTTTTATTGTCTCTCCATTTTTTACCCAATGCCTTCTTGATATAATCATCGGAGACCTCAAAAGCAAATCTCTCATAAAAAAACACAAGTTTAGAATGTAAATAAAAATGAAACTTAAACCAAATTATTATAAATTACATTAACATTTTGTTACCTTAATATTAGCGAGAGCATGATTTTTGTTGCTATCAGGCATGTGATGCCATGATTCGTAGTTGACGGGCAACATATTGGCATTTCGTGCTAAAATGCCCAAATAGCCTGCTAAAAGTCGAGCTTCAGATCCAACAGGATGACCATGAGTATTTTGACTTACTTTGACACCTTTAACAGGATCTAAGTCGTATAAATCTCTAAGCAGCGTATGTCCTCGAACTTTGCGCGTCCCACCACTTTCAGCTGAAAAATGATATACTATTATTATATTAAAATTGATAAATAAATCAATAATAAAAGTCAACACATGTAAAATGAACTTAACATTACTTTGAAATTCTTCAGGCTCGTCAAGTGTCTCCGGCACATTCGAAGATCCAACAACTATCTGCTGTTCACTATTTCCTTCTTCTGAATTTGGAGTATTCTGGACAATACTTAAATCTCGTAATCTTCTTCTACGCATTTTTCCTGCAATACACATAAAATAGTTAAAGTTTTAGTAACAAATTACAACAATAATAGTACATATAAAATAGTTAAATTATATAACATGACCAAGATTAAAATTATAATATTACATAAAATTAAAAAATCGTAAAATCTTACTACATCATTATTCGTAAATATCTTCATCCACATCATGTCGAACCCATTGCTGTTGTGTACTAGTACTAAGGATATTTTCATCTAAGTTTTGTTCTGGAAAAGGTAATGTTTCTGATCTTTCGACGATGTCATCTCTACTTCCATTACTCATGTCAAACAAGTCTCTAGAGGTGTTCCGGAGTACAACATACCAACCCTCATCAGTTGGATCTTTCGAATAAAAAACATGTTTCACTTGAGAGGAAAATACATATGGCTCATCCATTAATTGTTGTCTAGTGTGAATCAAGCGAGAGAAATTCACCATTATAAAACCAAATTGATCTTTTTTAATTCCTCGAGCAGTATTAACATTAGCCCAATCACACTGAAATAAGACAACTTTCCATCTTCCATAGTAATCCAACTCAATAATGTCGGTAAGAAGTTCGTAATACTCCACATTACCCTCAACCGGATTACTATCCCTAGCACTAGCATAACTTGTAATTGAAGAATTAACAACAACTCCGCAATTTTGAGTTCTCCTCATCCTCTCGCAATACTTTGTATGAAATCTGTATCCATTGATAAGGAAGGCACTATATCTTTTTATTACTCTGTTCGGACCTTGGGAAAGCCATTTAACTTCGTCATTGATGTCCTTCCCACTCCAAACCTATTGAATCGAAAGTAAATTGAATAATTATAAATGTTTTATGTAAAAACATTCTTATTTGATTAACTAAATTTCGCGAATATATGTAACTTATTAACTTTAGTTACATACCGTTTGGCTTAACCATTCATGAAAAGATTCTGTGAATAACTTATTAATCTCTCGATGTTGTAATCTTCGAGAGCGTGCACGAGATCTCAAAATTTGTTTGTACTCACTATGTTAAAAACAAGTTTAATTGGTTAGAAGATAAACAAATTAAAACGACGAATATGTGAGGAAATTTTAAAACTTACTTGCGTAACGGTTCAACTAAATCATGGTGAAAAAGTACATATCGATGTGCTTGTATCCACGATATATCATCTAATTTTACGATTTCAACTTTGCCGATTGGTTCTCCATAACTTTGGAATAAATAAGTTTCGGCCAAGTTATGATCATTGAGCCCAGCATTTCTAGTTGGTCTATTCAATCGTGTTTCAACATTTTCTAAATATCTAGAACAGAAGGTCATGCACTCCTCTGCCAAGTAGCCTTCAGCAATTGATCCTTCTGGATAACGCTTATTGCGACAATAAGATTTCAATTTGCTTAGGAACCTAAACACGATATACAATATTTATTCAAAAGTTGTAACTAAATGTATAGAGGCGAATGAATAAATACTTGAAAAATAAATTAGCACCTTTCTATAGGATACATTCATCGATAAAAAAACCGGTCCACCAAGTATTGCTTCGTAAGGGAGATGGATTACCAAGTGCACCATAATAGTGAAGAAAGAAGGTGGAAAGATCTTCTCCAAATTGCATAAAGTCAAAGTAGCTCAATCCTGTACTTTCTTAAGTTCTTCAACATCCAAAACTTTGCCACAAATAGCTTTCATTATACAGGACGTCACATTTTTTGACATGCAACACCGTAAAGCAACTGGGAGTAAATCTTGCATCAAGATGTGGTAATCATGTGATTTTAATGAATATAATCTTTGATCTTTAAGACTCACACATCGAGATATATTTGACGCATACGCATCTGGGACCTTTATATCCTTCAACACCATGCAAAACACCTCTTTCTCTTTCTTTGACATTGAAAAAATAGAAGGCGACAACTGACATTTCCCATTCGGAAGTACTTCAGGATGAAGATCACGCCGAATTCTCATATCAACTAAATCAAGTCGACTCTAAAGATTGTTTTTTGATTTTCCATCGACATTTAAAATTGTCCCAATTATGTTCTCACAGACATTCTTCTCAATATGCATGACATCAAGATTGTGACGTAAAATGTTGTGCTCCCAATAAGGCAACTAAAAAAAATACTCCTTTTTTTCCACAAGTCCGCCTCATTAGGATCATCCCTCGATCTTCTCCTTGTTTGCGTGATAGGTGGTTGATTCATCTTCCCGTAACTAAAGTTTAAATCTTTTAACATAAACAAGATTTCAGATCCAACGGTCTGCTTAGGAGCTCCTCTGTACTCTTCAGTACCATCAAATAGAGTCCTCTGAAATCTAAATTTATGATTTCCATCTAACCACCAACGATGGCCCATGTAAGAGAACTTTTCCCATTATACAACCACTTTGAACAAGTTTGCGTAGCACAACAAGGACAGGCATAACGTCCTTTAGTACTCTAACCTGATAAATTAGCATAAGCCAGGAAATCATTAATTGTCCACAATAAAGCTGCACGTAAATTAAAGTTCTCCTTTCTGAATACATCATATGTCTCAACACCTGACCATAATTTTTTTAACTCTTCAATAAGTGGCTGCAAATAGATGTTAATATCATTTCCAGGACCTTTCTCTCCAGGGATAATCATTGATAAAATAAATGAAGATTGCTTCATGCAAATCCATGGAGACAAATTGTAAGGAACAAGCACTACAAGCCAAGTACTGTATAAAGTACTTATGATTTTAAAAGGATTAAAGCCATCAGCTACTAGCCCAAGCCTCACATTTCGAGGATCGCTTGCAAAGCTTGGAAATTTACTGTCAAACGATTTCCAAGCTAAAGAATCAGTAGAATGCCTTAATAATCCATTATCGGTTCGTTGATCATTATGCCACCTCATAGAATCGGCCGTCTTTGATGACATGAAAAGCCTTTGAAGTCTTGGTATTAGGGGAAAATATCGCATAACCTTGACTGGCTTCTTTCTTAAATGTGCCCAACCTTCATCCCCATTCACATCTTCTGTATTCCCATTCATCCAATGAGACTTACCGTAAACATGACAAGACTTCTGGTTCTTCTGATCACCCCATACAACATGCAGTCATTTGGGCAACTATGAATTTTATCGTACCCAAGGCCCAAATATTTTATTAGTCTCTTCATATCTTGACAAGACTGGGGGATTTTTGCAAATGGAAACATCTCTCTCAGAAACTCTAGCAGCATTGTAAAAGAGTTTCCGGTCCACCCTCCCAAACATTTTAAGTGAAATAGACGAATACAAAAAGATAATTTCGAATATTTTTATCCCTCATAAAGTTCTTCGTTCATCTTGTTAAGTAAATTGTAGAACTTCACCACTTCTTTATTTGGCTCCTCATCAGGTACACTTGTTCCCGTTTCGCAAAAAACATTTCCACCAATATTACGATCGTCGGATGCAATAAAGTTAGGTGGAAACGATTGTTCACCATGACTGTGCATATTAAATGCATCCCGCAACATACTTTCCATGTCATCTTCTCTAACATACTGAGGGTAAGTAATATCAGGATAAGTCAGATTAATCGTTGAAGAAGTTCCACTAGATGTACACTTTCCATGGAAAATCCATTTTTTATACCCTCAAATAAAGCCATCAACAATTAGATGTTCGTAGACAACTTCACGAAAATGCCAATTAATGTTGCCACACCTCTTGCACGGGCAAAGAATCATATTCTCTGGCTTGCATTTTGAAATGCAAAATTTAGAAAAGTTTGAACTCCATTTTGATAACCGTTACTTACCCTTGACAAATTCATCCAACTCCTATCCATATCGTTGTTCTTGAAGTCTAAAGTTGACAATAAATTACACGGATAAGTTGTTTATTTATAAGTATAATTAAGTTATGTAAGTCATGTATTATGTAAGTTATGTAAATTATGTAAATCATGAATTTTGATCTTTAAATTATGTAAGTTATGTATTATGTAAGTTATGAAATTTGAACTTTAAATTATTATGTAAATTATGTAACTTATGAAATTTGGTCTTTAAATTATGTAAGTTATGTATCATGTAAGTTATGAAATTTGATCTTTAAATTATGTAAGTCATGTATTATGTAAGTTAAGTAAATTATGTAAGTTATGAAATTTGAACTTTAAATTATGTAAGTTATGTATTATTTAAATTATGTAAATTATGTGAATTGCTGGTGAACTTGAAAAAAATATATTACTTTAGAATATATATTAATTTTGAATTAGAAACATTTAATACATAATTTCCTTCTTTAAAAAAACTTATAATTTCCTAAACAGCAACATGGTCAAATTTAAATAAAATTTTGGAATTCCCATCAAATTTGAAAAGCTTTATTTTTAAATACACTAAATGAAAAGTCAAATTGAAAGTATGGGAGAAACCACCAAAAATGATATTTTACTAAAAGAGATTGTTGAAAGTAAAAAGGAAGTCTTGAGAAAAAAATTTGGTGGTCAAAATCCAAGAAGGAACATGGAAATTCTTTTCATGTTTTGCCTTTTACATTTAAACGTGGGCTAAGTGTCATCCCAATTTTTTCAATTTTTCAATTTCGAATGGCTGCTTTATGATGTTGAAATTTCCATATATTTTATTTTTTTATAAATTGTTTAGGATTTGATTGAATTTTGTGATGAAAATATTTTTAATAAGATTTTTGTATGATTCATTTTATAATCACTATAGCTATCATTAAAATAATTTTCACTTGTTGAGAGGGCGTAAAAAGATAAATTTGAATCATAGTAGGGTTAATATTTGATATATTGACGGTATGTTTTTTTCACAAGTAATTTTAAAAACTTAACATATGTCTTTATTTTTTAGTATTTTACTCAATTTAAAATTTTATCAAGTTAAGCAAAATAAAATTTGAGTCGTATCGAATAAAATTGAGTGAAATTATTCGAATTCAATTAAAAAATAAAACATATCAAATTAAAAATTTATTATAGTATAACTAATTTAAAAATACTTTCAAAAGAAAAAAATTTAAAATTAATTTGGAAACAAAATAGTTCTGCTCCAAACAGAACCAGCAATTAAATCTTTACAAAATCGCAACCCCAAAATATTAATTTTTCCAAAATCATCATGATAAAACTATTATTGATTAGAATTTTGAAATAAAACGTACCTTAATAATTTCAACAACCTGGTCTACTCCACTCTCACCAGCAAACAGAGGCTGGAGTCAAAAAAGTAATATTTGTTAAGTAATTTAAAGTGAAAATGCATACAAATAAGGAAAAAAAATTTAGCAACGAAACCTGTACCTAGAACAGATGTCAATGGCTATGGTGTATTTAGTTGCACCAAATATTAATTCAGGTGCTCGATAGTACCTAGAACAGATGTAAGATTATAAGAGTAGCACCAAATATATTTCAATTTAAGCAAATATAAAAACTTTATCTATATCAGTACCAAATATTAATTCGAAGATTAAATGGTAGCTTCAGTTGAACCAATAGTTGCAGGAGGAGCAGGAAGCAGTAACTGAAATACATACAACATTAATTCACTAATACAGACACATGGAACTATATCCTAAAAGTCAAAAGACAAGGAATTAAAGTATATGTACCATATTTAGTATACAATATAATTTTACTTCATATATATTACTTCATATAATTATTATAGTAATAATTAAATTTATTAACAATCGTCATAGTACAAAAATAGGGTAGAAAAAATTTGCTTTTGGTTAAAAGCAGTCAAACAAATATTTTTGTACAAAATTAATTCAAATACTATGATATATTAATTTGGTAACAGGTACTCGGTATCATGAAGTTTAGTACATTAGTTAATATTGTAAAATAGAACAGTTTCTAAGTAAATCTTGACAGAATAACCCAAACAAGAAGGAATTATATAACCAACTTGCAGTGTACAAGAAGTAACAAATAGGTATTTGATACTTGATAAGGATGCTAACAAACTGATACAAAAATGATCAATCTGAATGGCTGATCATTTTTTCAATTGCTCCCTGGAATGCATTGCTTTATCAAATTAGATTCAATACATAGAACATAAATGTAAAAGTGATTAAGTAAAAAACTTACTTGCGTCTCAGAAACAGATACAGAAGAATGACCCTGAAAAAGTTTAAAAATTAAATGTCATCAAAATCCAACTGATTTGTACCAAAATAGATCATCTTCAAACTACAACCATCTAAATTGAAAATTGATATAAGGCATAATGTGAGTAATCCAGTCAATGTTCAAGATCAAGTGATGGAGAATTGAAAGACAATGACATTTCCTTAGTAAAACTTCATGTCAATTTTGCAATATAATTCAGTCAAAATAAACTTCTCAGCCCAAAAATATGCAGCAGTTGTTGCAAATGTTTTTACATTACACGTTCAAGTAGCTTTTGTATGTAATGTTTCCTCGAATGACTATGGTTAATTAGAGAATCTGAGGGATTAAGAAATGTATAAACAAGTTATTAATAAATTTTACATAGAATTGACCCTTTTGAATATTATATAATTAAAATACAAAAAACAATAATGTAATACAAATATAGGAACCAGTTAAAAATATTTCTAAATATAATATATTTTAAACGAAATTATTTATAAAAGATAGGAGACAAAAAACTTAACAAATCCAACACTCATTGGGTAATGTCTCGTACCGATGGAATCCCACTAGATGGATCACTTGGGCTCGATTTTATGTTTGAAACAATGGAAGTCCGCTCCCACAGCCAATTTCCCACTTGGGCTCGACTTCTGCCATTGTTTTTTTCTACCAAACTGGAAGGAACCCACTTTTTTGGTCTTTTAACTAACCTATTAAGTTTAAAGCACTCAGATAAGTTTAAAGCACAACTAAAACACTTGAAATTAAGTTCCTAATAACAAGACTTGGTTTTCAAGATTTTGAGTTTAAATCTCAAAATTGATGACTAGAATTGTCTACCATAGAGTGCAATATTAGATATTAGAAAAGAGAAATGGAAGATAGCAAGAAGGTACATGATAACCTTTTTCAAAGATTTATAGCAATGAGCATTGAGGTTTAGTTGGAAAACTAGGGAACTTGAAGCACTTAATAACAAGGTACTGGCAAAAGAAAAGCAAAAAAGGGCATCTAGTTTAAATGTGAAAAGAGAAATATATCTTTTCTCATTTATAAAAATGGGTTAATATATGATGATACATCGCCATGTTATGTATAAGACTAATAAAGTGTATGCAAAACTTTTGTAAAAGCAATGACTTGTGAGCAACCAAAGAACAATTCTAGACTTTGCACTCTCCTTTTAGTAAAAGAGTTGAATTAACATCAAAGAATCAGTAAAACAGAAGATTGGTTTACAAGATACGATTGAAACTTGAAGTTGCAGTTTCAAATACCAATCTGCAACTTGTAACAATGGCAAAAGAAAAGCTAAAACTTCATTCAAAGTACTTACAGAAGTTAATATGATGAATCTTCAAAGCCCTCCTTAACAAAAATTTTCTGCTATCAATGCTTGAATGGGTGCTTATGTTTTGAATGTCTTCAAAATTCAATCTTCTGGTTTGACACCCAACTTGCCCGGACTTGGACTCTTCTAGAATAAAGTCATCAATGATTCTGCAGATATTGTAAGCTTCAAGAACAGAGATATCCCAAAGTCAGATGAGACAGCTTGATTAAAATCTCCAATAAAACATGGAGTTTGAAGGTTCTTTATTACTGAACCCACTTCTGAAACAACTCCTCATCGGGTGTACCAAATAAATAAATAAATGGAACTGATATTAACCAAAACAATTTGGTTCGTCTCTGTCTTTAGCCAAAGTCAAGAAAAAACCAAGTTTAGTTTATTATTAAATGGTCAAAATGGTTGCCTTTTCGTCAAGATTGTGGACATTTGTCTGCAACCTTTTCCCTTTTTCAAAAGAAAACGTATACGGGTGCACCAAAGTCCAACTCTCAATCTAAAATGATTGCTTATTAATTTATCTAACATCTTATTAATTTATTGATTTTTTATAAAATTATCATCATAAAATATTATTGATTAGAAAAAAACAATGAAATCAAACTTAATAACTTCATAGCTTTTAAGAGTAAAATACCTCTACAAACCGAATTTCTAGCGGCGGCAGAGGGGAGAAGATGTGTCGGAGGAGAGAAGAGGCGAAGAATTTCCTTCTAAAACTGAGAAGATGTGTTGAATGTTGGGAAACTAGGGTAAAAATTTTGGGGGAGAAAAAGTTGGGGGAAATCGGGGAAATTGACTTTGGCCGAGAGTAAAGCAAATTTGGGCCTCACAGAAACGACGCCGTTTAAGTTAAAAAAATTAAAAGTTTGCGGCATTTTCAGAAAATGCCACTAATAAAAATAATAAAAAAACGACGACATTTCCTACCAATCCCCTAAAAGATATTTGTGGCGTTTCCTTCAAAAACGCCGGTAATGATAACTTTTTGTGGCATTTGAGATAAAGCGCCACTATAACAAAATACTAAACGACGCCGTCTGCTGTCTATTGGCAGATATTTGTGGTGTTTTATAGGGTTTGCCACTAAAAAAAAGGAAAACAATGACGTTTCAATTGACATAACTTTGTGGCGTTTCTCAAAAACGCCGGTAATTCAAGCCTTTTGTGGCGTTTTTACTAAAAGCACCACTAATAACAAAGTATCAAACGACAGCGTTTTGCTTCCATGGATATTTGTAGCATTTTATTGTGTTTTTCAATAAAACGTAGGAAAATTTAATATCATTTAGCCTTTATATTTTTATAATATTATTAATTAATCAAAATACTTAATATTATTAACACTAATTAATCAAAACTCTAAACCTTAAACCATTAAACTATATCCCTATAACCTTAAACCCTAAAGTATATCCCCTAAACCCTAAACTATATCCCCTAACCATAAACCACAAAACAATAAGCCCTAAGCCTTAACCACAAAATATATGAATTAATCATAACCTGAACTATATCCCTTGATCCTTAAACCACAAAATAATAACACTAATTAATCAATACTCTAAACCTTAAACCATTAAACTATATCCCCTACTAAAGTACCCTAAACTATATCCCTTAAACCCTGAACTATAACCCCTAACCATAAACCACAAAACAATAACCCTTAAGCCTTAACCACAAAATGTATGAATTAATCATAACCCTAAACTATATCCCTTGATCCTTAAACCATAAAATAATAACACTAATTAATAAATACTCTAAACCTTAAACCATTAAACTATATCCCCCTACTAAAGTACCCCAAACTGTATCCCCTAAACCTTAAACCACAAAATAAAAACCCTTAAGCATTAACCCCTAAACCATTAACCCATAACCCATAAACCCCAACCCTTAAACCATAAGCCATAAACATAATCCCTAAACCCATAAACCCTAAACTTTTAAATAGTAAATCTTAAACCTTTAGCCCTAAATTATACACCCTAAACCATAAAATGGGCAAATAATGTAGTGTTTTAGTGTTCTTTTTTTTAAATTGAGTTTTAAGCAGTCTAATTTCAATATTATTTGGGTCTACTCGAGATTGATATAATCGTAAAATTTTCCCTTCTAATATAATTACCAAAATACTTTTATATCTAATATTAGTTTAAAATAGATGATGATAAAATTCATATCATTATTTTCTCTAGCATAATGTTATAATTATAATATCGTTAAAAATATAATAAAATTTTAAAAATATTTCTTGTATTTTGATTAAAATATAAAAAAATTCAAATACATTATAACGTACTTATAAGTTATTTGTTCTATTTTGATAAAAAATATATATTAAAAATTAAAAATTTTGACATAATTGCGGCATTTATAACCCAAAACGCCACTAACAAGCATATATAAAAACGCTAACATTTTTGGGCAATCTTAAACATATTTGTGGCGTTTTAGAGGAAACCGCCGCTAAAGACAGATATATTGCGGCGTTTTTAAATAAATGCTGCTAATGCCAGTATAGCTCAACCACAAAACGACGTCGTCCTTCTCATCGCTTTTGTGGCGTTTTTGACTCAGCGCCACTAATACTCAACATATAGTGGCGTTTTCATTTAAGCACCGCTAATTCCACGTAACCTTAATTTAAACGAAGTCGTTAACCTTAATATTTTAGCGGCGCTTTCCTTAAAACGCCGCTAATGCTAATATTTTGTGGCGTTTTTGCCTAAGCGCCACTAATTCCTTGAAAAGTCAACGTAAACGACGTCGTTTTGCTGAATCATTTAGTGGCGCTTTATTTAAAATGCCGCCAATGCTCGATCTTTTGCGGCATTTTGGTGAAGTGCCGCTAATGCTCAAGCTTTTGTGGCGTTTTCTATTAAAACGCCGTTAAAAACGCCGCTAAAAACCTGTTTTGCTGTAGTGTATGCTTAGTTGGCTATGTTGATAATATAACATGTTTTGATGCTTTGCTATATGATTATGAGACGTTGGCCATGGGAAAGAAACCATTATGTGAGTACGTTCGGTAAAGGTCTAGAAGTCTAAAATACCATTTGAACCTTAGAAATAGTTGAGGATACAAGTGACATGTCACTAGGATAGTCATGTGTGTTATGAGCTCATTTAATATGTGATACATGCTAGGGTCCGAGCACTGGGTATCCTGAGTTGTGTTCGGATATTTTTTTAGCTCTTTGAGTAGCCCCGTTGAGAGCGGCATGTGATTCTGTGATATGAGGCACTTCGGTGCACTTTCTGTCCGGTAGCCAAGGCAACGTTCAGGCATTTCTGTGCATTTCTTCCGTGTGTTCGAATCATATTCCAAGTGTTCAATGGGTAACGTAATATGAATTCCAAAAGTAAAATTTAAGTAAGCCATATGTGCGCAAGATGGCATAGGTACGTACTAAAACCCTATGAGGACTTAGTATATGATTATACTATGAAAGATAAGTATTTGGATAAGCATGTGCATATGACATGATGAAAAGTGTCATTTTGGATAACTAATTATGCTTAGATTATCAATAGTTGCAAAATGTAGATTATTTGTATGTGTACTTACTAAAATTTATAGCTTACCCTCCTCTCTTTTCCCTTCTCCTTTGATACGTCAAGATAGCTCAAAGGATCGAGAGACGTCGGAGCTTGGATCACACTATCTTCAAGGATTTTAGGTGTAAAAAGAGTTCAATTATTTTGGTTATGGCATGTATAGGAAACTTGTCTATTTTGTGTATATGTGTCACGTTGAAGTAGACAAGTGTAATGGCTCATTTGGGCATTGATTATTTTGTATTTGTCCATGTGATTTGGTCCATATTAATGATTGGGGTGTATCCTTAAGTTTACCTTTACATGCATACTAAGATGTGTATGTGTTGGTTTTATGGATGACTATTTATTTGCTAGTATGTTGTTGCATGATTTAACACTCATAATGGATTGATAATAAGAACTATGGTAAACCATGAAATTGGTGTGGAATGCCTAAAAGATAAGGTTGTGTGAATACTAATGGACTAGTATGAAAAGGGGGTCATAGTGATGGTATAATGTTGCATGTTTAAGTGTCCAAATATATCTTGGGATAAGCCATTGAACATATGAAAGTGTATGACTGTTTAAGGGTGACCAATAGCTTGGAGAGTAGCCTCAAAATGGTCTACACAAGTAGACACACTGGCATGTGTCTAGGCCGTGTATGACACACGGTCAACCCCATGGGCGTGTCATTCGGTCGTCTGTCTCTTGCACCTTGAATTTTAGGTTAGCATGCATGGTATTAAACATACGGCCAGAGACACGATCATGTGCCTCAATTGTGTGGAGGACACGACCTCTAGCCACGGGTGTGTGCTTGGCTGTGTGCCTCAAATTTGTATGATGACGTCATAAACAAAATGCTCACTAAAATCACACAAGCCACCATATGGGCGTGTCCCAGGCTGTGTGAGGAACACGAGCGAAGGAAACGGGCGTGTGCTCAACCATGTGAAAACCCCTGTAGGTTCAAATTGGAAAATAAATCGAATAATTCCACACGGGTGTGGGACATGGGTGTGTCCCCAAGCACATGGGCGTGTGCATTGCCTCCATACGGGCGTGTGAGGCTGTAACCTAGAAATTTTCTTAGAATTTCTGTGAGTCTTTGGTTTAGTCCCGGACTGCTAATGATGTATGTTTTGGGCCTCGTAGGTCCATAATAGGGACAAATTGACTTTAACTAATTGGTTTCAGTTGAATGAGATTTTGTGGCCCGGTTCTATATGTTTGGTTCTGCTTAAGTTTGGTAATGCCTCGTACCTTGTCCTGGCATTGGATACAAGTAAGGGTTGTTACATTTATTGGTATCAGAGCTACGATTTATTCAGTTCTTGTACTACGTAGCATGTGTCTATGTCTGGCTATACATGCCATGTTTAAATTATGATGGTGTGACGACCCCTAATGATATTAATTTGTGTTTTCATATAGTAATAGATCCCGAATGAGCTGTAGCAGATGACGTAGAAAGCAATGCACCAACCCCGCTCAAGGGACGGTGCCTGAAGAAAGTAGACCCGTAACTGTGAGCCAAAGAGGGAGGCTAGAGAGGCCTTATTCCAAATGACGAATGACTGGTATGCTGAGTTCGTCCGTACGAACCCCGCCGCTCAAACGCAACCTCCTCCACCCCCTCCAAACCCTCAGCCGGTACCCATGATGCCCGAGGTATAGATTTTATGATATTTTCTAAAACTCTTGTGGATAAGATTCGAAAAAAAAGAGTAGATGAGTTTAGAGCTAACACTGAGAATGACGCTGAGAGAGCCGAGTTTTGGCTCGAGAATTTTATTCGGGTGTTCGATGAACTATCTTGTACACCTAATGAGTGTTTGAAGTGTGCTATTTTGTTGTTGAGGGATGATGCCTACCATTGGTGGAAGACTTTGATTTTGGTTGTGCCTAAGGAGGCAGTTACTTAGGACTTCTTTCTGGAGGAATTCTGAATGAAGTATATTAGTGAGAGGTTTATCGACCAAAAAGGTATGGATTTCTTGAACTTAAGTAGGGTCTCATGTCGGTTACTGAATATGAGCGAGAGTTCGTCTGGCTTAGTAAGTATGCCTGAAAGTGTGTGCCCACTGAGACTAAGATGTGCAGAAGGTTTGAAGACGGACTTAATGAGGATATCAGGGTGTTAGTGGGCATCCTTGAACTAAAGGAATTTGTTGTGCTCGTTTAACGGGTATGTAAGGCTGAAGAATTGACAAGGGAGAAGAAGAAAGCCGAATCGGAAGCTAGAGATATGCGAAAGAGAATGATGAGCAGATTGGCCCCAACTCAGTCTATGAAATCTAAAGATGTGTATTCTTATTCTTATGCATTGGCAAGACGCTCCCATGGCAATCGTAAGAAGCAAAGTTCGAGTTTCCAGACTCAGGCTACATTGTAGCTAGCGTAGGAGATACTAAACCTTGTTGACCTGAGTGTGAATATTGTGGAATACGTCATCTGAGCTCATGTAGGAGGAATGATAGGACGTGTCATAAATGTGGTTCTCAAGACCACTTTATTAAGGATTGTCCTGAGATGGACAAGAGATTTCAGAATGCAAGACAGAGTGGTTCAGCTTCAAAGGCAAGACCCTCGAAAAGTGCCGGTACTGGAGTTGGCAACAAAATTACAACACGAGAGACGACTGTATGATCTGAGGCTAGGGCTCCGGTTAGAGCTTATGGCATACGAGCTCATGAAGAAGCATCGTCGCCTAACGTAATCATTGGTAAATTTTCTCTTCATGACACTGTTGTTATTACTTTGATAGATCCAGGATCTACACATTCGTATGCATGCATGAAATTTGCATCTAGCTTGAATTTACCCGTGGAGTCTATAGAATTTGTGATTAGAGTGTCAAATCCTTTAGGCAAACTTGTCTTAGTCGATAAAGTATGCAAGAAATGCCCTTTGATGATTAGAGGTCTTTGTTTTCTGGCCGAGTTGAGGTTGTTGCCGTTTGATGAATTCGATGTTATTTTGGGTATGGATTGGTTGACACTTCATGGTGCTATAGTAGATTGTAAATGAAAAGTTATGGAAATGAGACATGAGAATGATGAAGCCCTTCGAGTTGAATCAGATGAACTTAGTGGCTTAGCAATCGTAATTTCTTTGATGACTGCTCAAAAATGTATGAGAAAAGGATATGAAGCATATCTGGCGCATGTGTTAATACAAAGGAATCTGAGTTACAAGTCGAATAAGTGCCTGTTGTATGTGAGTTTTCAGATTTGTTCCCGAAAGAATGGCCAAGTTTACCCCCGGTTTGGGAAGTTGAATTTGGTTTTGAGTTAATGCCAGGGACTACACATATCTCTATCGCTCCGTATAGGATGGCTCCGATGGAGCTAAGGGAATTAAAGTCACAGTTGCAACAAATTGTTGAAAAAGGCTTTACGAAACCTAGTTTTCCACCTTGGGGTGTTCCCGTGTTATTCGTAAAGAAGAAGGATGGTTCAACGAGATTATGTATTGATTATTGGCAACTGAATAAGGTAACGGTTAAGAAAAAATATCCATTTCCAAGAATTGATGATCTGTTCAATCAGCTAAAAGGAGCAACATGGTTTTCCAAGATAGACTTGAGGTCCAGTTATTACCAGCTGTGAGTTAAGGAGACAGACATACCTAAGACTGCTTTTAGAACAAGGTATGTTACTACGAATTCCTTATTACGCCTTTTGGATTGATGAATGCTCCAACTGTGTTTATGGATTTGATGAATAGAATATTTCGTCCATACTTGGATAAGTTTGTTGTAGTGTTCATAGACGACATTTTAATTTACTCTAGGGATAAGACAGAACATGCCAAACATCTGAGGATTATTTTGCAGACTTTAAGGGATAAGCAATTATATGCCAAGTTCAGTAAAAGTGAGTTTTGGCCTCAGGAAGTTGGATTCTTAGGCCACATTGTTTCCAGTGATGGTATTCGGGTTGATCCTAGTAAAATTTCTGCCATTGTTTAATGGAAGCCTCCAAGAAGTTAGGAGCTTTTTGGGGTTAGTCGGTTATTGCCGAAGGTTTGTAAAAGGATTTTTTTGATAGCCACTCCTATGACGAGACTGCTGCAAAAGAATGTTAAGTTTGAGTGGACAGAAAAGTGCCAGCAAAGCTTTGAAAAGTTAAAAATGCTATTGACTGAGGTGCCAGTGCTAGTACAACCGGAACTAGGGAAACAATTTGTAATCTACAACGATGCATCCTTGAATGGACTAGGATGTGTGCTTATGCAAGAAGGAAAAGTTGTAGCTTCTGCTTCGAGACAGCTGAAACCTCATGAGAAGAATTATCCAACTCATGATTTGGAATTGGCCGCCATAGTGTTTGCCTTGAAGATTTGGCGTCATTATTTGTTCAAAGAAAAATGCCATCTATACCGATCATAAGAGCCTCAAGTATTTGATGACTAAAAAATATTTGAATTTAAGACAACGGAGATGGTTGGAAATGTTAAAAGATTATGAGCTTATAATTGATTACTGTTCGGGAAAGGCAAATGTGGTCACCAGTGCTTTGAGCATGAAGTCTCTATTCGCTTTGAGGGTAATGAATACACAGATGACCTTATATGATGATGGTTCCATTTTAGCTAAATTGAGAGCTAGGCCGACTCTTCTCCGTCAGATTTGTGAAGCCCAAATATCTGTTGAGGAATTACAAGCTAAGAAAGTTCAGTGTAAAGAAACTAGTGAACCCGACTTTTAGATTGACTCTGATGGATGCTTGAGCTTTCAAGGAAGAATCTGTGTTTCGAAGAATGTCGAGTTCATCCATACTATTTTACAGGAGGCACATAATAGTCGTATGTCTGTTCAACTGGAAGGTACTAAGATGTACAACGATTTGAGGAAAGTTTATTAGTGGAATGGAATGAAAAGAGATATCTTAGAATTTGTAGTAAAATGTTTGATTTGTCAACATGTTAAAGCTGAACATCAAGTACCCTCCGGTTTACTCCAGCCTATTGTGGTCCCTGAGTGGAAATGGGATCAGATCACTCTGGATTTCGTGACCGGGTTGCGAGTAACTCCAAGAAAGAGAGATGCTATTAGGGTCATAGTTGATAGATTGACTAAATCGGCCCATCTTATACCAGTACGTACAAATTATTCTCTAGATAAGTTAACTGATTTGTACATTTCAGAGATTGTTAGACTTCATGGTGTACCATTGTCGATTATTTCGGATAGAGATCCAAGATTTACGTCTCTACTTCAAAAAAATTTGCAAGTGGCTTTGGGAACAAAACTGAATTTTAGTACTGCTTTCCACCCACAAATTGATGGACAATCCGAAAGAATAATTCAGACACTTGAAGATATGCTTAGATGTTGTGTTCTTTAGTTTCCAGGTAGTTTGGAAAATTATCTACTTTTGGTTGAATTTTTTTAAAACAATAGTTATCAGTCTAGTTTAAGGATGGCACCTTATGAGGCATTATACGGCCGAAAGTGTCGAACTCCTTTGTATTGGATAGAGCTTAAGGAAAGTATAATTTTCAGAGTTGATTTGATCAAAAAAACTGAGGATAATGTTAAGGTGATTCAAGATTGTTTGAAATCAGCATCGGATAGACAGAAATCATATGCGAATTTGAAAAGAAAAGAAATTGAGTATCAAGTGGGTGACAAAGTATTCTTGAAGGTATCACCCTAGAGAAAGGTTTTAAAATTCGGTAGAAAAGGCAAATTAAGTCCTCATTTTATTAGGCCTTATGAGATTATCGAGAGAATGAGACCGGTTGCCAATCACCTAGCTCTGCCATCAGAGTTGGAAAAGATCCATGACGTGTTTCATGTGTCCATGTTACGTCGATATAGATTGGACCCCTAGCATGTGATTACCACGACAGAGGTTGAAATTCAACCGGACATGACTTACAGTGAGGAACCGGTTAAGATTTTGGCCAGCGAAGTTAAGCAATTGAGGAACAAAAGTATTTCCCTTATGAATGTATTATGGCATAGACATGGGGTTGAAGAAGCCACGTGGGAACCAAAAGAGACTATGAGAAGTCAATATCTGAACCTGTTTACTGGTAAGATTTTTGAGGATGAAAGTCCCTAAGGGGGGAGAAATGTAACATCCCAAAAGAGGGCCTAGTCAATCGTAATTTCTTTGATAACTGCTCAGAAATGTATGAGAAAATGATATGAAGCATATCTGGCTTATTTGTTGAATACAAAGGAATCTGAGTTGAAAGTCGAATTAGTGCCTGTTGTGTGTGAGTTTACGAACATGTTCCCAGAAGAATTGCCAGGTTTACCCCCGGTTAGGGAAGTTGAATTTGGTATTGAGCTTATGCCAGGTGCTGCACCTATCTCTATCACTCCGTATAGGATGGCTCCAATGGAGTTAAGGGAATTAAAGTCACACTTGCAAGAATTGGTTGACAAAGGCTTTGCGAGACCCAGTTTTTCACCTTGGGGTGCTCCCGTGTTATTCGTAAAAAAGAAGGATGGTTCCATGAGATTACGTATTGATTACCAGCAACTTAATAAGGTAACAGTTAAGAACAAAAATCCATTGCCAAGAATTGATGATTTGTTCGATCAGTTAAAAGGAGCAACATGGTTTTCCAATATAGACTTGAGGTCTAGTTGTTACCAGCTGCAAGTTAAGAAGACAGACGTACCTAAGACTGCTTTTAGAACAAGGTACGGTCACTACGAATTCCTTGTTATGCCTTTTGGATTAACGAATGCTCCGTTGTGTTTATGGATTTGATGAATAAAATATTTCGTCCATACTTAGGAAAGTTTGTTGTAGTGTTCAAAGATGACATTTTAATTTACTCTAGAGATGAGACAAAACGCGCCGAACATCTGAGCATCATTTCGCAGACGTTGAGGGATAAGAAACTATACGCCAAGTTCAGTAAAAGTGAGTTTTGGCTTTAGGAAGTTGGATTCTTAGGCCACATTGTTTCCAGTGATGGTATTCGGGTTGATCCTAGTAAAATTTCTACCATTGTTGAATGGAAGCCTCCAAGAAGTTAGGAGCTATTTGGGGTTAGCCAGTTATTACCGAAGGTTTGTAAAAGGATTTTCTATGATAGCCACTCCTGTGACGAGACTTCTACAAAAGCATGTTAAGTTTGAATGGATAGAAAACTGCCAGCAAATCTTTGAAAAGTTGAAAATGCTATTGGCCAAGGCGCTAGTGCTAGTACAACCAGAACCAGGGAAAGAATTTGTAATCTATAGCGATGCATCCTTGAATGGACTAGGATGTGTGATTATGCAAGAAGGAAAAGTTGTAGCTTATGCTTCGAGACAGCTGAAACCTCATGAGAAGAATTATCCAACTCATGATTTGGAATTGGCCGCCATAGTGTTTACCTTGAAGATTTGGCGTCATTATTTGTTCGGGGAAAAATGCCATGTCTATACTGATCATAAGAGCCTCAAGTATTTGATGACTCAAAAATATTTGAATTTAAGACAACGGAGATGGTTCGAAATGTTAAAAGATTATGTGCTTATAATTAATTACTATCCAGGAAAGGCAAACGTGGTCATCGACGCTTTGACAATAAAGTCTCTATTCGCTTTGAGGGCAATGAATACACAGATGACCTTATATGATGATGGTTCCATTTTAGCTAAATTGGGAGCTAGGCCGACTCTTCTCCGTCAGATTTGTGAAGCCCAAAAATCTGTTGAGCAATTACAAGCTAAGAAAGTTCAGTGTGAAGAAACTAGTGAACCGACTTTTAAATTGACTCTAATGGATGCTTGAGATTTCGAGGAAAAATCTGTGTTCCGAAGAATGTCGAGTTTATCCATACTATTTTACATGAGGCACATAACAGTCATATGTCAGTTCATCCGGGAAGTACCAAGATGAACAACGACTTGAAGTAAGTTTATTGGTGGAATGGCATGAAAAGAGATATCTCAGAATTTGTAGTAAGGTGTTTGATTTATCAACATGTTAAAGCTGAACATCAAGTACCCTTCGGTTTACTCCAGCCTATTGTGGTCCCTGAGTGGAAATGGGATCGGATCACTATGGATTTCATGACCGGGTTACCAGTAACTCCAAGAAAGAGAGATGCTATTTGGGTCATAGTCGATAAATTGACTAAATTGGCCCATTTTATACCAGTACGTACAAATTATTCTCTAGATAAGTTAACCGATATGTACATTTTAGAGATTGTTAGACTTCATGGTGTGCCATTGTCGATTATTTCAGATAGAGATCTGAGATTTACGTCTTTACTTCGAAAAAATTTGCAAGTGGCTTTGGGAACGAAACTGAGTTTTAGTACTGCTTTCCACCGACAAACTGATGGACAATCCGAAAGAATAATTCAGACGCTTGAAGATATGCTTAGATGTTGTGTTCTTGAGTTTCAAGGAAGTTTGGAAAATTGTCTACCTTTGGTTGAATTTGCTTAAAACAACAGTTATCAGTCTAGTTTAAGGATGGCACCTTATGAGGCATTATATGGCCGAAAGTGTTGAACTCCTTTGTATTGGATAGAGCTTAAGGAAAGTATAATTTTCGGAGTTGATTTGATAAAAAAATCGAGGATTAAGTTAAGGTGATTGAAGATTGCTTGAAATCGGCGTCGGATAGACAAAAATCGTATACGGATTTGAAAAGAAAAGAAATTGAGTATCAAGTGGGTGACAAAGTATTCTTAAAGGTATCACCCTGGAGAAAGGTTTTAAGATTCGATAGAAAAGGAAAATTAAGTTCTCGTTTTATTAGGCCTTATGAGATTTCCGAGAGAATAGGACCAGCTGCCTATTGCTTAGCTCTGCCATCAGAGTTGGAAAAGATCCATGACGTCTTTCATGTGTCCATGTTACGTCGATATGGATCAGACCCCTCGCATGTGACTACCCTGACAGGTTGAAATTCAACCAGACATGACTTACGGTGAGGAACCGGTTAAGATTTTGACCAGGGAAATTAAGCAACTGAGGAACAGAAGTATTGCCCTTGTGAAGCTATTATGGCGTAGATATGTGGTTGAAGAAGCCACTTGGGAACTAGAGGAGACTATGACATTTCAATATCTGAACCTGTTTACTAGTAAGACTTTCGAGGACGAAAGTCCCTAAGGGGGGAGAAATGTACCATCCCAAAATAGGGCCTAATCAGAATAGTGGTTTCAGACCCCAAATCCAACGTTAAAATATTGTTTTTATGATTGTTATGAGGTTTAGAATATGAATATATGTATGAGTTAAAGTTTCATGAAGAAATTCTAAGTATAAGGTGTCCAACTGGAAGTTAGGAACCAAATTCAATAAGTTGCAAAATTTGTGTTTTAGAAGAAATTTGTATGAAATTGCTTTGGATTATTAATTAGGAGGTCTTAAAGAGCAATCTGCCCAATTTCTATGTTTTTTGACAAAAATGGGTTTGTATGGAAGAATTTGAAGGAAAGGCATTAGGGGCATTTTGGTTATTTGGAATATTAATGAAATAAAAAGGGAAAATAAGTCAAAAATCAGCTCATTGCTACCGAAATTTCAGGGTTCTCCGTAGCTAGGGTTTTCAAGCTTTCCAAGCTCTGTAGTAAGTGCTCCCAAGCCCCGTTTTTAATGTTCTTCGTATTTTTGAATCCCGGTAACTTGCTCTCTCTATTTCTACCCATATTTCATGCTAGGGTTCATGTTTAGAAATTTACCCATGCATGAGAAGCCTATTTTTTGTTGATTTATGGAGGGATATGAGAGTTTAAAAGATGGTAAACAACTTCTACTAAGTAGATTTTCATGAAAAGGGCTTTAAGGACTATTTTGTAAAAGTTGTAGAAAAGGGTAGAAAAATGTGAAAGGAAGGAAAATGTGGGCTGTTATGAACATGAAAAATGTTCGGCTAGGCTTGGGTAACTAAGAAATTCCATACATTGTATGATCCGACCCTAGGGACTAAATTGAAAATATATGAAAGTATGTAACACCCCGAACCCGAGACCGTCACCGGAGTCGAACATGAGGTGTTAACAGACTTTAAACCACTTATAAAAAATTTCCTAGACACTGCTAATCTGCGTACTAGTCGCTTAAAAAATCATATCTTGAGTTCAAAAACTCGGAATCCAGTTCCGTAAATTTTCCATGAAACTAGACTCATATGCCCATATACATATTTTTTTCTAGAATTTTTGGTTAGGGCAATTAGTACAGTTTATTAGTCAAAGTCTCCCATGTTACAGGGATCGACTACACTGACCTTTGCGCATTACGACTTGGATATCTCCCTGTACAGGGCTTCAATACTGATGTCGTTTGTTTCTATAGAAACTAAACTCAAAGAGGAATCTATACATATATGGCATGACTCCTAATTATCTCTGGTTAATTTATAATGAATTTCCAAAGTCGAAACAGGGAATCCAGAAACAGTTCTGGCCCTGTCTTACGAGAACCTGAATATCTCTTAACATACTGTCCATATGATCGTTTTGATACTTTCCTATGAAAATAGATTCATCAAGGTTCGTTTACATAATTTATTCACTATGTAATTCCATTCCTACTATTTTTAGTGATTTTCCAAATCTACATCACTGCTGCTGTCAGCATCTGCCTTTAAGGTAGACTTTACCTATTTCATAGTTTCCATGATTCAACTAGCCCTTTTAGCATAAATAGCACAAATTATGATAGTGATTAACCATTCCCATGGCCAATCCTTGTTAAGCATATCCACACCTCTCAATAACCATATCCATACCAAATGATTATAACATTATACTCAAACATATATAAGCCATTTTCGCATGGCTATCCAAAATTATACAAGTCCAAAGGGTCCATGACCCCCAACAAAAAGGGTAGTCCTATACATGCCATTTCGAAGTTCAACCAAAATTGTACCAAAAGGGGGGGGCTTTGATAGTGTGGGCGACTTCGACTTCAAAATCCCGAGTCCGATAGCTGGAGAACCAAAATCTCGGATGTTGTCGAACGATTCCGATAGCTATTCGACCACTTTTTCCTTCCCTTTATTGGATTTAGTTCCCCTTTGCTCTTGAGCTTGATCTAGATACAAGTATGGCCAAACCTCCTCCTAATCCTCTTCCAAACCAAACATGAAGCAAGAACTCCTTCCTCCTTCCTTAGAATTTTCGGCCAAAAGAAGATGAAAAAGGATGAACAAAAATTTTCTTTTCTTTTCTTTAACTCACGGCAATTGGGGGGGGCATGGATGAGACCATTCTTTTTTTTTTTTCATCACTCCTCCCTTTCATTATTTAATTACCATGCTCATTATTTTATTGTTTCCACCCATGATGCACCAACACAACATGTCTATGACATGTCTTGCCCATCACACTTGGTCTACCATACTTGTCATGGCCGGCCACTACTAATAGAGGGGGGGGGAATTGACATGCAAGTCCCCCCTTTTTCAACATGCACTAATAGGTCCTTATGCTTTGACCTATCACATTTCAAAATTTTCTCACATAAGTCCTATTTACTAAAACTCACATGCAATCGACTAAATCGAAGCTTGAAATTTTCACACATTCATAATTACATATTCTAGACAATAAATATCACATTCGAACATTTCGGTGACTCGGTTTAGCGGTCCCGAAACCACTTCCCGACTAGGGTCAATTTTGGGCTGTCACAAAGTATAAGTGTAAAATAGTAATTTTACCCAAATATGAATTTTAGATCATTTTGAGTAATGTATGTATTAAACGAACTAAATTTGGTATTATAGATCAAGAGAATCGAGATACAGGCCTTGATCGGGGAAAGAACAAGTTTTACGAGGTTTAGGCTCGATTTCTAATATTTTGTACCGAGGTAAATACATATGCAAATAAATACATTAATTATTGTTATTAAATGATTTATAGATATGTTTATGGTTAATATGCTTATTTGGCTATGTTGACAATATAACATGTTTTGATGCTTTGCTATATGATTATGAGATGTTGGCCATGTGAAAGAAACCATTATGCGAGTACGTTCAGTAAAGGTCTGGAAGTCTAAAATCCCGTTTGAACATTAGGAATCGTTAAGGATACAAGTGACATGTCACTAGGATAGTCATGTGTGTTATGAGCTCATTTAATATGTGATACATGCTAAGGTCCGGGTGTTGGGTATCCTGAGTTGTGTTCGGATAATCTCTTAGCTCTTTGAGTAGCCTCGTTGAGAGCAGCATGTGATTTTGTGATATGAGGCACTTGAGTGCACTTTCTGTTAGGTAGCCAAACCTACGTTCCGCCACTTTTGTGCATTTCTTCCATGTGTCTGAATCATATTCCAAGTGTTCAACTGGTAACGTAATATGAACTCCAAAAGTAAAATTTAAGTAAGCCATATGTGTGCAAGATGGCACAGGTACGTACTAAAACCATATGAGGACATAGCATATGATGATACTATGAAAGATACGTATTTGCATAAGCATGTGTGTATGACATGATGAAAAGTATCATAATGGATAAGTAATTATGCTTAGATTATCAATAGTTGCAAACTATAGATTATATGTATGTGTACTTACTAAGCTTTATAACTTACCCTTCTCTCTTTTTCCATCTCTTTAGATACATCAAGCTAGCTCAAAGGATAGGGAGACGTCGGAGCTCGGATCACACTATCTTCAAGGATTTTGGGTATAAAAAGGGTTCAATTATTTTGGTCATGCCATGTATAGGAAACTTGTCTATTTTGTGTATGTGTGTCAGGTTAGAGTAACCAAGTGTAATGGCTCATTTGGGCATTGATTATTTTATATGTGGACATGTGATTCGGTCCAAATTAATGATTGGGATGTATCCCTAAGTTTACCTTTACATGCATACTAAGAGGTGTATGTGTCGGTTTGATGGATGACTATTTACTTGCTAGTATCTGATTCCATGATTTAGCACTCATAATGTATTGATAATAAGGAATATGGTAAACCATGAAATTGGTGTGGAATGACTAAAAGATAAGGTTGTGTGAATACTAATAGACTAGTATAAAAAGGGGGTTATAGTGCTGCTATAATGTTGCATGTTTAAGTGTCCAAATATATCATGGGATATGCCATTGAACATATGGAAGTGTATGATTTCTACGGGTGACCAATGGCTTGGAGAGTAGCCTCCAAATGGTCCACATGGGTGGACACACGGGCATGTGTCTAGACCGTGTGTGACATATGATCAGCCCCATGGGCGTGTCGTTTGACCGTGTGTCCCCTGTACCTTGAATTTTAGGTTAACATGCATGGTAGTAAACATACGGGGAGAGACACGACCGTGTTTCTCAACCGTGTGGAGGACATGGCCTCTGGCCATGGGCGTTTGGCTCAAATTTGTATGATGACGTCATAAACAAAATGCTCGCCAAAATCACACAGGCTATCATAAGGGCTTGTCCTAGGCCGTGTGAGGAACACAGGCCAAGGACACGGGCGTGTGCTCAGCCGTGTGAAAACCTCTGCAAGTTCGAATTAAAAAATAAATCCAATAATTCCACACGGGTGTGGGACATGGGTGTGTCCCCAAGCACACGGGCGTGTGCATTGCCACCACATGGGCGTGTGAGGCTTTAACCTAGAAATTTTCTTAGAATTTTCGTGAGTTCTCGGTTTAGTGCTGGACCGCTAATGATGTATGTTTTGGGCCTCGTAGGTCTATAATAGGGACAAATTGACTTTAATTGATTGGTTTTAGTTTAATGAGATTTTCTGTCCCAGTTTTGTATGTTTGGTTCTACTTAAGTTCGGTAATGCCTCAAACCCTGTCCCGACATCGGATACGGGTAGGGGGTGTTACACTGTTACACTATTAAATATTGATGAGTAAGCATGTATTTTAGTGATTGATGATATATTATGAATGTTTGATGATAGTTACACAAGTTTTGTTAAGTGATTTTTAGTGAAAATGCAAATTAGGGATTAAATTGTGAAATGTGGAAACTTTGTGGTTAAAATGTGAAATAAATGAAAAATTTGGGCTGCTAGGGACTAATTGAAATTAGGCTAGCATGGGTTTGGGTGAAATTGCATGAATTTGAAATTTTATGAAATAAGGACTAAATTGTAAAAGTTGCGAAATACTTGGGGCAAAAGTGTAAAAGTGCTTTATTGAGTGTTTTGGATTAAATTGAATAGAAAATTATTAGGTAAGCTAAATTTGATATTATATAGATCAAGAAAAATGAAGTTTAGATCTAGACCAGGGGAAAAACAAAGTACTCGTCTAATTGGCCTATTTCACCATTTTTGTGAATTGAGGTAAGTTCATATGTAATAAGTTTCATTGTGAATATATTTTAAATGCTTTGATATTGCATAAACTGTGAATACAAGACTACAAACATATTCGACAATGATTCGAAGATGATTCGGCATTAGAAATCTTGATTGAACCTTAGGAACAAATTAGGATATGAATGACATGACATTAGGGGTTATTATGATTATGTGATCCGGGTGCTGATCCTGTACGTCCTACTGGTGGTTGAGTATACCGGCGTATGTTACAGTTACTTGACAGCTTGTGTGAGCAGCATTGTGTAGCTATGTCTTAACCCACAGCTTGTGTGAGCAGGCCCGTTGATAGCTCGAGAGTGAGCATGTATGTGATATGAGATTAAGATAGAATTGGCTATGTATGTGGCACTTTGGTGCGGTTTCCTGCATATCTAATAGTATTCCCAATGGTTCAATAGGTAAATGATAGACACAATTGAGTATGAGAATACATGAACCGTATAAGCTTTAAATCGAAGAAACTTGTGAAAGATACATTTAAATCTTTTGATTGAATTTATGGAAGGTTTGTTAGATAATATGAGTTACATGTTGATATATTCAATTTGATGAATTTTGCATTTATGAATAGATTGAGTTTATTTCATACGAGCTTACTAAGCTATAAAGCTTACTTTGTTTATTTTACCTTGTTTTATAGTGATTTCAAAGCTAGCTCGGATTCGAGATCGTCGGAGACTTCGTCACACTATCCTATTATAACTTTGGTACTTTTAAACTAAAGTATTTTGAGTACATGGCATATATAGGGATTTTGGGTCATTTTAGTTAAGTGTTGGTAATGAATTTAGCTATTTGAATTGACTTATATATGTTTAAAGTTTAGATTTGTATATAGCCTTGAAAGTTGGCTTAACTTGGTTGGTTTGTGGTTATGTATATATCAATGTGCATACGGCTTGGTTATTGATACGTGATATTCGTGACATGTTTTAAAGATTTATGAATGAATTGTTCTTGAGACTAACTTATTATCACGATTAAGGCAAGTGTACCTATCGAACAGTAGTATAGTTCAGCAAGACCGGATTGTCGAACCCAAAGGAACCATGAGTACTAGTATTTACTTCCTTTTTATTATCTAGCCTAAAAATTAAGAGGTTTGGTTATTAAACTAATTACTAAACTATGAATACACAGAAAGAAAATTTGGGAAAATACTTTTGGTAAAATTCGATGTGATTAAGACAATACCTAAGGAAAATCCACCTAAACTTCACTTGTTATTTGACTCTGAATCAGACAATTTATTCTTTTGACTTGATCTGTAGAAATCCCTAAGTTATATTATTATCTCTCTCGAGACTAATAACGTCTAACCCTAGGTTGAATAATTGAAGTCTCTTTCTAATTAACACCCTAGAATTGCATTAACTCGATCAATGGATTCCTTTATTAGGTTTCACCCTAATCTGGCAAATATCTTATCACCCTATCTCTAGGCGTGCAATCAACTCCGCTTAATTATGACAAATTTATTACTCTTAGACAGGTTCTATTCCTCCTCTGAATAAGAGCTTAACTTGAATCAATATCCTGGAATATCAAAACAAGAATTAAGAACACATAATTAAGAACAAGTCAACTATTTATCATACAATTCAGATAATAATAACAAGATCCATCTTAGGTTTCATTCCCCTTAGGTATTTAGGGGGTTTAATTCATACTTATGAAAGAAAACACCTCAAAAGCATAAAGATAACAAAACATAAGAAAACCTAAAACTCCTGAAGGAACTTGAAGGGATATCTTCTGTCTTGATGATTAATTCGGCTTCTGAGATGGATCAATTGGCTTTCCTTAAGTAATTCCTTGCTTCCTACTCTGTGTCCCGTCCCTATGTGCCTCCATAGGTGTTTAAATAGGCTTGTGAATGCGTAAGAGCCCTAAAATTTGGGCTTTTTCGAATAGGACTATACATAGGCTCGGTAGGGACACGTCCGTGTGTGATTACTCTAGCCCGTGGTCAAGGCTGTTGAATAGGCACGGGCGTGTAGTCTACCCGTGTAAGTCGTGCTTTAATCCTGCCAAATGGACACGACCATGTGACACGCCCGTGCGAGGAAGTCCAAGCCGTGTTGATTTCCCATGTGGGTCTATTTTATCCGTTTTTGGCTCGTTTCTCGCTCTTTTTACTCACTTATGCTATCCTAAGTATAAAACATGAAATTAAAGGATTAGGAGCATCGAATTCACCAAATCTATGGAGAAACCATTCATAAATGGGCTAAGCACGGGATAAAAATGTATAAATTATGGTTTATCAAATACCCCCACACTTAAGCATTTGCTTGTCCTCAAGCAAAACTCCTCAACTCATAATCAAAATAGATTCTTCTCAATTTATAATCCCTATTAATAATATCTCAAAATAATCCATAAGTATTCATACATTGAAAATTCAACTAAAAGTACATCAGAGTTTCAAACATTCCAAGTTGAGCATTTTATCACGAAAACATAGGTGTCTCCCCATATCTAAGTGATTACCTTTGATCAAAATATCACAGAGTTTAACATCCTCACTAAAGATTTACTCAAGTCACTCAAGGTGTTTAAGGACATCAATAAAGGCACTCATTAGTGAATATGAAAAGTTATTACCATAGGCTTGCTTGAAAAATCAAATCTCCACCACTATTGTAATAGCTTGATTTAGGGCCAAAATGGAATAGTGGTTTTGAAACCACAAATATGAGATAGAAATAATAGTTTTATTATCATTTTAAGGTCTATGGCATGATTCCATGATTGTGTGAAAATTTTGTTTAGAAATTTTATCGATAGAGGGTCCAATTTGATATTTAGGACTAAATTGCAAAAGTTGTAAAATGTGTGTTCTAGTTCACAAAGGTACTAAGTACATGTGAGTAATGGGTTTTTAAAGTGGAGGTCCTTGTATAGTAATTAGACCATTATACTAGTTTGGACAAAAATACCTAAAGGAAGATAAAACATCATAGTTTTTTAATGAAGGGTAATTTAGTCATTTGGTAAATAAAATAATAAAATGGGAAAACAAAGCCAAAATTTGGTATCATCTTCATCAAGTTGTCCAAAAATCTCATAGACACGATAGCTAGGGTTTTTTACAAGCTTTCAAGCTCAATAGTAAGTGCATTCAAGCCCCGTTTTTAATGTTCTTTACATTTTTGAAATCCTCGTAGCTCGGTTTACCTATTTCTACCATTATTTCGAGTTAGGGTTTATGTTTAAAAATTTACCCATGAATGATATGTATGTATTTTGATGTTTGATTGTGGAATATGAATGTTTGAGGTTAGGAGAATGATCTTTTCTAAGCGATTTTTAGGGAAAACGAGCAAAACGGTATAATCGGCAAAAATACCTAATGCTCATAAGTACATGTTAGAGTGAGAATTTGATGTTTTTGTAGAAGACAAAAATGTTCAGCATGTCATAAAACATAAGAATAAGGGCTGCAATTAAATTTCTGAGGGAAAAATCATAATTTTGTAAAAGTTAGGGGTCAAAAATGTAATTTTTACATAATGTGATTTTTGGATTGAAATAAATAGTATGAGTGTTAAATGAGCTAAATGTGTTGTTATATATCAAGAAAGGCATGGAATCGACCTCGAACGGGGGAAGGAAAAGGTTTTGGACTAAATTGCAAAATTTCCATATTTTGCACCGAGGTAAGTTTGTATGTAAATATTACATTAACTTCATTTACATTTTTGTATTTCAGCCTATTTTATATATTTTAGTTGATTTTGAATCATAAATCGACTGTTGGAAGAATGGAAATCAGTAATAGTGAGAGAAATCCCAGTTAAACTTTCGGAAAGATTGAATAATATAGATGAAATGTAGCTAGGTCACATGTATGGTGTTGAGTGCACATCATATGTACAAGAGAGCTACGAGATACTATGTAGTAGCTAGGTCACATGTGTGATACGGGACGTATCCCATGTAGATAAGAAAGCTACGGAAGAGGATAAATGTAGCTAGGTCGCATGTGTGATTCCAAGTGCACGACACCATGTAGACAAGAGAGCTACGAGATAAATTGGCTAGGTCACATGGGTGGTACTAAGTGTTCACCGCGTGTACAAGAGAGCCAAATTATATGAAATATGATGGTAGAGCTGTGTGCTAAAACCACCAAGTATCGAGGATTGATCTGAATTGTTCAACGGGATGATTTTATAGTGACATTGTAATCATGAACCTACACTTGTGATGTATGAAATGTGGTGAAAGTGAATTGTGATATGTAGGCTAAATGAGGTTAATACAAAGAAAGTGTGAAAGAGTGAATTAGCAATAATACTGTTTTGGACAGTTGCAATGACGGAAATTTGAAAAATCACCAAAAATAGTAGGAATTTAATTAGAGGCGGAATGAGATATGAATTTAAAAATTAATGAGTCTACTTTCATGTAGAAGAAACAGAGCAAGTAAAGGAACTCTATATTTTGAGATATATTTTTTTGTGTGACTTGTTCAGAATGACGATGTGATCCCCTGTTCTAACTTTGAAAAATCATTAAAAATTGTAAAAAACTAATTAAGAAATATAGTTTATATTTATAGATTACTTATTGAGTCTAGTTTTAAATGAAAGAAATTTTATGGCTATTTGAATTGTGTAGTGGGAGAAATTCATTTCGTAGTGAACAGAGGTCAGATCAGTCGAGCTGTATAACAGGGGAAATTTTAACTAATAAACTATACTAATTGGATGGAACAAAAATTCTAGAAAAGGATTTAGTAAGAAGTAATATGAGTCTAGTTTCAAGAAAATTTTACGGATTTTAATTTCGAGTTTTGTAACTCGAGTTATGATTTATTTAGTGAGTATGACGCAATAGAGACAGCTTGACCAAAGTGGAGTAAATGGTGAAATTAAAAGTAGATACACTTGAGTTATTGTGTAAACATATTAGACTCTTTATTCATTATTTACATACTTGCTTACTAAGCTATAAGCTTACCTTCTTTTCTTTCTTTTGTCTTATAGTGTCGTCCAGCTTGCACAGGAGTCAAGGTCGTTGAAGATCTGCCTGCACTATCAATATTTTTGGGTATTTGAACTAAACATTTTAAATTATGGCATGTATAGTAGACTTAGTTAGACTTAGTTATTTTGTTACGCGTCATAATTGTCTAGGTTTTAAAATATTAAGTATAGTAATTGACCGATTATTTTGTACAAAGCCTTTGAAATTGGCTAATATTATTCGGCATATGTTATAATGATTCACGATCTAATTTGTATGCCATATTTTTGTCTTGGTTTTATTAAATGGTATGTACTATGATACGGTAATACCTCGTACCCTGTTCCGGTGATGGATACGGGTAAGGGGTGTTACATTTAATGGTATTAGAGCTATGGTTTAGTCAGTTCTCGGACTAATAAAGTGTGTGTAAAAGTCTAGCTATACATGCCATAAATATACTGTGATAGTGTGGTGACTCTTGATCATTCTAAAATGTGTTTTGTTTTAATATAGTAATGGATCCTGACGGAACTGCGGCTGATGCTGCTGCTAGTAATGCGCCGGCTCCCGCACAAGGGACCGCGCCTGGAGAAAGTAGACCTGAGACGTTGAGACAGGGAGATGAGGCTCGGGATGCCTTTCTCCAAATGATAAACAATTGGTATACTGAGTTTATTTGAGCAAACCCAAATGCTCAACCTCCTCCACCCCCTCCCATACCTCAAACGGTTCCTGTAGCTGCTCAAGGCATAGATTTGGTAAGAATGAACAAGCCTCTAGTGGACAAGATTCGAAAACAAGCGGCCGAAGAGTTTAGAGCAAAGATCGATGATGATCCCAAGAAGGCGGAGTTCTGGCTTGAAAATTCTATCCGTGTATTTGATGAGCTTTCATGTACACCCAAGGAGTGCTTAAAGGGTGTTGTATCACTTTTGAAAGATTCGACCTACCATTGGTGGAAGACTTTGGTAGCAGTGGTGCCAAAAGAAAAGGTTACTTGGGATTTCTTCCAGGAAGAATTCAGAAAGAAATACATAAGTCAACAATTTGTTGATAAAAAATGGAAGGAGTTCCTTGAATTGAAGCAGGGCAAGATGTCTGTGGTAAAGTATGAATGCGAATTTGTAAGACTCAGCAAGTATGCCCAGGAATGTGTGTCCACCGAAGCTATTATGTGCAAGATATTTGAGGATGGGCTAAATGAGGACACTAAAGTACTTGTGAGAATTTTGGAGCTGAAAGAATTTGTAGTATTGGTTGATCGAGCTCTTAAAGCTGAAGAATTGAACAAAGAAAAAAGAAAAGCTGCTATTGAGGCTCGAGATGCTAGAAAGAGGCCGATAAGCAAGTCATTTCAATCTCAATCAAAGAGGTCCAAAGAGATAAACCCTCGAATGACAGTCTCAGCTGGGGACTCACATAGAGATCGTGGTAAGGCATATTCAGGGTCTATAGCTCAAGCTACTTCAGTGGCAAGTGTGGGTAATGTGCGGCCTAGAAAGCCCGAATGTCAGCAATGTGGTAGGTAACATTTTGGTGAGTGTTGGGGAAACGAGCGAGCTTGTTTCAGGTGTGGTTCTCGCGAGCATTTTATCAGAGACTGTCCAGAGAAAGGTAAAGATGAAAAATTTCAGAGTGCTAGACAGAGTACTACCGCTAACAGAGGTAGACCACTGAGAAATAATGGAGGTGGGGCTAGCAGTAAAACTGTGATGAAAGATTCAGCGGCGAGATCAGAAGCTAGAGCACCTGCTAGAGCTTATGCCATATGTGCCTGAGAGGATGCATCATCTCCTGATGTCATTACTGGTACATTTTCTCTCTATAATACTATTGTTATTGCATTGATTGATCCCGAGTCTACTCATTCCTATATTTGTGTGAATTTAATATATAATAAGAAGTTGCCTGTTGAGTATACTGAGTTTACGATTAAAGTGTCGAACCCCTTAGGCCAATATGTGCTAGTTGATAAGGTTTGGAAGAATTGCCCATTAATGATTCAAGGTCACTGTTTTCCGGCTAATCTGATGCTGTTACCATTTGATGAGTTTGACGTTATCTTGGGAATGGACTGGTTGACATTGTATGATGCCAAGGTAAATTGTAAACAAAAAACACTAGAGTTGAAATGTGAAAATGGTGAAATTCTATGGGTTGAAACAGATGAATCAAATAAATTTCCTATGGTGATTTCGAGCATGTCTACTCAGAAATACATGAGGAAAGGGTGTGAAGCTTATCTTGCCTATGTAATGAATACTGAGATGTCAGAATTGAAGCTTGAATTAGTGCCGATAGTCTGTGAATTTCCAGATGTATTCCCAGAGGAATTGTCAGGGTTGCCTCCAGATAGAGAGATAGAGTTTGCCATTGATTTATTGCCGGGGACTGTACCGATCTCGATTACTCCATATGGAATGGCTCCGACTGAATTAAAAGAACTGAAGGCTTAGTTGCAAGAGTTAATAGACAAAAGATTCGTGAGACCGAGTTTCTCTCCCTAGGGTGCCCCTGTATTGTTTGTAAAGAAGAAGGATGGCTCAATGAGACTTTGCATTGATTATCGTCAGCTCAATAAGGTGACTATAAAGAACAAGTACCTGTTACCGAGGATTGATGATTTATTCGATCAGTTAAAGGGGGCAACAGTGTTTTTAAAGATCGATTTGAGGTCCGGTTACTACCAGTTGAGAGTTAAGGAGTCGGATGTGCCAAAAACCGCCTTTAGGACAAGGTATGGACATTATGAGTTTCTTGTGATGCCTTTTGGCTTAACAAATGCTCCAGCTATATTTATGGACTTGATGAATCGAATCTTTCGGCCATATTTGGATAAGTTTGTAGTAGTGTTCATAGATGACATTCTAATTTATTCTCGGGACGAGTCTGAGCATGTCGAACACTTGAGAACCATATTGCAGATCTTGAGAGAAAAGAAACTGTTTGCTAAGTTTAGTAAAAGTGAGTTCTGGCTTCGTGAAGTCGGATTCTTGGGGCATATAGTCTCAGGTGATGGTATTTGGGTGGATTCGAGCAAAATTTCCGCGATCGTTGATTGGAAACAGCCAAAGAATGTATCCGAGGTTAGAAGCTTTTTAGGCATAGCCGGGTATTATAGACGTTTTGTCGAGGGGTTTTCGATGATCGCCTCTCCTATGACTAAGTTGTTGCAAAAGAATGTTAAGTTTGAATGGACTGATAAATGTCAGCAGAGTTTTGAAAAGCTGAAAGCACGATTGACTGAAGCACCAATTTTAGTTCAGCCCGAACCAGGGAAGGAGTTCGTAATTTATAGTGATGCATCATTGATAGGCCTTGGATGTGTACTGATGCAAGAGGGTAAAGTGGTAGCTTATGCATCGAGACAGTTAAAGCCGCATGAGAAGAACTATCCTACACATGATTTGGAATTGGCCGTTATTGTCTTTGCCTTGAAGATCTGGCGACATTATTTGTATGGTGAAAAATGCCGAATTTTTACTGATCACAAAAGTTTGAAGTATTTGATGAATCAAAAGGATTTGAATCTGTGACAGGGGAGATGGCTTGAATTATTGAAGGATTATGAGCTAGTGATTGATTATCATCCGGGAAAAGGAAATGTAGTTGCTGACGCCTTGACCAGGAAATCTCTTTTTACTTTGAGAGCCATGAATACAGGGTTAGCATTGTCTGATGATGGGTCAATCTTAGCAAAGATGAGGGCTAAACCGTTATTTCTCCAGCTAATTTGTGATGCTTAAAAGAACGATAGTGAGTTGCGAACCAAGAGAACTCAGTGTGAATCAGGTTACGACTCAGATTTTCGAGTTGGACCAGGTGACTGTTTGATGTTTCGAGACAGGATATGTGTACCGAAAAATGATGAATTGATTCAGAAAATATAACATGAGGAGCATAGGGGATGTTTGTCAGTTCACCCTGGTAGCACAAAAATGTATAATGATTTAAAGAAATTATATTGGTGGCCAGGCATGAAAAGGGACATTTCTGAATTTGTAACCAAGTGTTTGATCTGTCAACAAGTAAAAGCTGAGCATCAAGTGCCTTCAGGATTACTCCAACCGGTAATGGTGCTTGAGTGGAAATGGGATAGGATTACCATGGATTTTGTAACTGGTTTGCCTCTGACTCCTAGAAAGAAGGATGTTGTCTGGGTAGTGGTTGATAGGTTAACAAAGTCGGCTCACTTTATACCGGTACGTACCGATTACTCACTTGATAAATTAGCTGAATTATATATTGCTGAAATTGTGAGGTTGCACGGGGTACCTATGTCTATAATATCAGATAGAGATTCGAGGTTTACCTCGAGATTCTGGAAAAAGTTACAAGAAGCTTTGGGCACAAAATTGAACTTTAGTACCACATTTCATCCACAAACAGATGGTCATTCAGAAAGAGTAATCCAAGTACTCAAAGATATGCTTAGATGCTGTGTTTTGGAATTTGAAGGCAGTTGGGAGAAATATCTACCTTTGGTTGAATTTGCCTACAATAACAGTTTTCAATCAAGTATACAGATGGCACCATACAAAGCCTTGTATGGTTGCAAGTGTCGGACTCTTTTATATTGGACCGAACTTAGTGAGAAACAGATTCACGGAGTTGATCTAATTAAAGAAACTGAAGAGAAAGTAAAAGTAATTTGTGATTGCTTGAAAGCTGCTTCAGATCTACAAAAGTCATATGCAGATTTAGAAAGAAAATTGAATTTCAGGTTGGTGATAAAGTGTTCTTGAAGGTGTCACCATGGAAAAAGATTCTGAGATTTGGCCGAAAAGGCAAGTTGAGTCCACATTTTATTGGGCCGTACGAGATTATTCAAAGGATTGGACCAGTGGCATATCGGTTGGCTTTATCGGCAGAGTTAGAAAGAATTCATAATGTGTTTCATGTATCAATTTGCGACGTTATCGTTCTGATCCTTCACATATAATTTCTCCAACAGAAATTGAGATTCGATCTGACTTGACCTATGATGAAGAACCGATTAAGATTTTGGCTCGAGAAGTGAAACAGTTGAGAAAGAAAAGCATAGCTTTAGTGAAAGTGTTATGGCAAAGACATGGAGTAGAAGAAGCTACGTGGGAACCGGAGGAAGCCATGAGAAAACAGTACCCAAACCTCTTTACCGGTAAGATTTTTAGGGACGAAAATCCCTAAAGGGGGGAGAGCTGTAACAGCCCGATTTAGGGCCAAAATAGAATAGTGGTTTCGAAACCACAAATTTGAGATAGAAATAATAGTTTTATTATCATTTTAAGGTCTATGGCATGATTCCATGACTGTGTGAAAATTTTGTTTAGAAATTTTATCGATAGAGGGTCCAATTTGATATTTAGGACTAAATTGCAAAAGTTGTAAAATGTGTGTTCTAGTTCACAAAGTTACTAAGTACTTGTGAGTAATGGGTTTTTAAAGTAGAGGTCCTTGTATAGTAATTAGACCATTATACTAGTTTGGAAAAAAACACCTAAAGGAAGATAAAACATCATAGTTTTTAATGAAGGGTAATTTAGTCATTTGGTAAATAAAATAATAAAATGGGAAAACAAGGCCAAAATTTGGTATCATCTTCATCAAGTTGGCCGAAACTCTCATAGACACCATAGCTAGGGTTTTTTCCAAGCTTTCAAGCTCAATAGTAAGTGCATTCAAGCCCCGTTTTTAATGTTCTTTACATTTTTGAAATCCTCGTAGCACGGTTTACGTATTTCTACCATTATTTGGAGTTAGGGTTTATGTTTAAAAATTTACCCATGAATGATATGCATGTATTTTGATGTTTGATGGTAGAATATGAATGTTTGAGGTTAGGAGAACGATCTTTTCTAAGCGATTTTTAGCAAAAACGAGCAAAACGATATAATCGATAAAAATATCTAAGGCTCATAAGTACATGTTAGAGTGAGAATTTGATGTTGTTGTAGAAGAGAAAAATGTTCAGCATGTCATGAAACATAGGAATAAGGGCTGAAATTAAATTTTTGAGCCTAGGGGCAAAATCATAATTTTGTAAAAGTTAGGGGGCAAAAATGTAATTTTTGCATAATGTGATTTTTCGATTGAAATAAATAGTATGAGTGTTAAATGAGCTAAATGTGTTGTTATAGATCAAGAAAGGCGTGGAATCGACCTCGATCGGGGGAAGGAAAAGGTTTTGGACTAAATTGCAAAATTTCCATATTTTGCACCGAGGTAAGTTTGTATGTAAATATTACATTAACTTCATTTACATTTTTGTATTTCAGCCTATTTTATATATTTTAGTTGATTTTGAATCATAAATCGACTATTGGCAAAATGAAAATAAGTAATAGTGAGAGAAATCCCGGTTGAACTTTCAAAAAGATTGAATAATATAGATGAAATGTAGCTAGGTCACATGTATGGTGCTGAGTGCACATCATGTGTACAAGAGTGCTACGAGATACTATGTAGTAGCTAGGTACTTTGTAGTAGCTAGGTCACATGTGTGATACGGGATGTATCCCATGTAAACAAGAGAGCTACGGAAGAGGATAAATGTAGCTAGGTCGCATTTGTGATACCAAGTGAAGGACACCATGTAGACAAGAGAGCTACGAGATAAATTGGCTAGGTCACATGGATGGTACTAAGTGTTCACCATGTGTACAAGAGGGCCGAATTATATGAAATATGATGGTGGAGCTGTGTGCTGAAACCACCAAGTATCGAGGATTGATCCGAATTGTTCAACGGGATGATTTTATAGTGACATTGTAATCATGAACCTACACTTGTGATGTATGAATTGTGGTGAAAGTGAACTGTGATATTAGGCTAAATGAGGTTAATACAAAGAAAGTGTGAAAGAGTGAATTAGCAATAATACTGTTTTGGACAGTTGCAGTGACAGGAATTTGAAAAATCACAAAAAATAGTAGGAATTTAATTAGAGGCTGAATAATATATGAATTTAAAGCTTAATGAGTCTACTTTCATATAGAGAAATAGAGCAAGTAAAGGAACTCTATATTTTGAGATATTTATATTTGTGTGTGACTTGCTCAGAATGACGATGTGATCCCCTGTTCTAAATTTGAAAAATCATTAAAAATTGTAAAAAACTAATTAAGAAATATATTTTATATTTCTAGATACATTATTGAGTCTAGTTTTAAATGAAAAAAATTTTATGGCTATTTCAATTGTGTACTTGGAGAAATTTAATTCGTAGTGAATAGAGGTCAGATCAGTCGAGTTGTATAATAGGGGAAATGTTAACTAATAAACTGTACTAATTGGCTGGACAAAAAATTCTTGAAAAAAATTTAGTAAGAAGTAATATGAGTCTAGTGTCAGGAAAATTTTACGGATTTTAATTTCGAGTTTTGTAACTCGAGTTATGATTTATTTAGTGAGTATGACGCAATAGAGACAGCTTGACCAAAGTGGAGTAAATGGTGAAATTAAAGGTAGATACACTTGAGTTATTGTGTAAACATATTAGATTCTTTATTCATTATTTACATACTTGCTTACTAAGCTATAAGCTTACCATCTTTTCTTTCTTTTGTCTTATAGTGTCGTCCAGCTTGCACAGGAGTCAAGGATCGTTGAAGATCTGCCTGCACTATCAATATTTTTGGGTATTTGAACTAAACATTTTAAATTATGGCATGTATAGTAGACCTAGTTATTTTGTTACGTGTCATAATTGTCTAGGTTTTAAAATATTAAGTATAGTAATTGACTGATTATTTTGTACGAAGCCTTTGAAATTGGCTAATATTATTCGGCATATGTTATAATGATTCATGATCTAATTTGTATGCCATATTTTTGTCTTGGTTTTATTTAATGGTATGTACTATGATACGGTAATACCTCGTACCCTGTTCCGGTGATGGATACGGGTAAAAGGTGTTACAACTATACATTAAGCTGATATATCAATCAAAAAGGTCTTTTTAGAGGGTTGTAAAGTGGCTTTGGTTAGGGGGTGTGGTCACAAGCTGAAAGAAAAGGTTAGAATCGGGATTGAATTGCAAAATTACCTAGCTAGAAAACTGACTAGTCATCAGTTGAATACAAGTGAACTTCTTCTTAGAATATGACACTTAAGCTCAAAAAGGACGAATTACAACTAATATGTATTGAAGTACATTTTTTTTAAGAACAAGTCAAATATATTAAAGAGAAAAACATAGCTAAGCAATTAGTTCAAATCAAATCTCGACAATATAGGGATCAAATTAGGGGATTTCAACAATAATGGGTTATGAGTTAATATTGAGGGTAAATCAATTAATGGCTTGTTAGGCTCAAAAGGGTTCACTAAGGGTTAATTATGGAGGTAGGCTTTTATAGAGTGAGTGGGTTAAACCTAAGTGCCTTTATCATCTTGACATATCAAATCAAATGGTGTGGTCTTGACATGCATAATCAAGCAAGTTCAAGAATAACAAATCAATATTGACGCACTCATAATAAAAATAAGCATGAAAGGAATAAAATATGCTCTAAGGGCCCAAGATCTTCACAAAAATCTTTTTGATGTTCAAACTTGTGAATTTTAGCTCAAGATAATATTTAGACTTAGGGAAACAACCTAAAAGTTTTTAATTCTTCGAAAATCAACTTATCATGCTTGATTCCCTAATGTCTTAAAGTTTAAACAATCAATGCATAAATGCCTATGTTTTAATTCAAGACATATCAATAAAAATCATAAATTAATCAAAATTCATTCTAATAATGATATGAGTGATTCACGTGAGAATAAGACAAAATTCAGGGATTTCTAATGATGATATAAAAGACCCCCCAGACTTAAAGATATACATTCCCTCAATGTACAAAGATAGATATATTGATAAAAATAATCATAAGATAGGGAGAGAAGTGAAACTTCCTGAATGATGAACAAAGTCCTTGAATTGGAGTGATGGAGAGTAATCGACCAAAGCTACGATGAGAGTAGAGGAGGATACTCCGGTGGTGGTAGAGGTTCATTAATCCATAAATCGTGCGCCAAAAGAATATTATATCTGGTGGTAGCTATGGTTGTGGTTAAGCAGGACATGGCAGTCGTGGAGAACCTTTCCTGGTGGAGTTTTTAGTTCCTATGCGATGATGAGCTTTGGAGCTCTTTATAACTATGATAGAATCAGGAAATTTTTATGGAATATAAAGAAGCATAATTACTCCTAATGAAATAGCCCGAAATTAAAAAATGTAAAATAATAATTATAAAACCTAATAAAAATAAGCTTAAAGAAAAATAAAAAGTACTCTTAAAATAGAATAAAAGTAAAAACATAAAATAATAAATAAAAGTTTTTAAACATCTTCATCGCTAGATGGCTCGCGAGGTGGGGGTGGCGATGAGATGTGAAGGTGCTGACAAATCTGGTAAAGTGTAGCATCAATGTGATGAAAACGCTAAAAACACTGCTGCTCAAATCGTGTAAGGCACTCAGAGATGTCAGAATATGAAGTCGCCGCATGAACTGGACGATGAGTAGGTAGTGGCTGAGTCGGTGGATTCTCGTGACGTGGGGGGACATCATTAGTAATGTCTTCTGGGTCCTCCTCCTCGGTGGACTAGGCGAGGCGGTACTGAAGAGGTTATGTGCCACGTTGTTTCTCGATCATCCTCATACTTAGCATGCTTGAGACTCCCTATGGGGACATCTGGCCGATGAGAGTAAGGAAGGATGATTGTGCTGCTGTGCTGAGGATCCCAAAGTGCCGAGCTAATCTAGTCACATAAGGCCCGATAGAGATGACCCCTCTCCTGTGCCGTTCCGTCTGGTGGCAAATGGCAAGGGCAATAAAGTAGGCGAGGTCAATGACATGCCCATTTGCCATACTCTATAAGAAATAGGCGTCGTGGGTGGAGACGACGCTGGTGCTCTCTTATCTCCCTGTCAGAGTGTGAGCTAAGATGGTATGTAGATACCTCAAGGACGGAGGGAGAGCTGATGACTTGGAGCAGCTAGGATCGTAGGTAGCCGAGGCAAAGACGAGGTCTCTCCAGCATTTTGAGGGTGTCGAGTTCATTGTCGTCCATGAAGTCCTCCGTGTACAGCCCTAGTGCAATCCTGAATTCGGGTACGGTCAACTGGTGTACTAGACCACTGAGGCGGAAATGGACCATTCCAGGATCGTCGAAGTTGGTCATAACGGTTTGAAGATGGAACGTCGAGCACAATTCCAATGTGAACTCGAGATACATCGTCTCAATTATCTCAAAGAATAGCCCCCAAGGGTCAGTCGTTAGGAGGGCTCAGACCGTGTCAGCAAATTGAATTTGTTCGAGTGCAGCCTAGTCAATGTAGCGGCCCACACCTAGGGGTTGGGCCCGTAATATCTGATATAATTCCTCTTGGGGTCCCAAGGGAACCTGGAGGAACGGGTGCTTAATCTCTGTGGTAGGACCCGAAGATGACGCTGCTCATTTCTTCTTCTTCGAGGCTGGAATAGCGCTCTTCTTACCACGTGAGGACGACATTGTACATGCATTGAAAAATCGAAGTTATAGGATTATGGGAATAATAAATGAATGCATGTGGGTAAGCATAAATTTCATGGAAACAAGGAAAAATGAAAGAGTGTAAGATAATGTAGTAACTAAAATGACAAAAATTTTATAAAAAAAGCATGAGTACTTTAATATTCTAACTATGAATATTCATTCAAAAGAGTTCAATAGAGCATAGAAATCATGAAATAAGCAATGTATTTAAAGAAAATAGAGAGAAAAGATTAATCAAAAACAAAAGGAAGGAGCCTGGGGCATCGGAATCGGTGTTATAGGCGGCGCACGGGCGTGGCGGGTGAGGCGTGTGGAGTTGTAGCGGCTAGGATTAGGGATTTTTGGGAAGGGAGATAATGAATAGTGAGGGGTTTATATACATTTTGGGGCACACGGAGTGTTTTGCCCGTATGTTTCATGATTTTTAAATTTGGGCGCATCTGACATTTGACCCACGCCCGTGTCTTGCTTCATTCGCTTCTCCCACGCCCGTGTATGATAGCCCGCGCCCGTGTTCTTTTTGACAGTTTCGACCACGGACACGGGTGTGTCGTATGCCCATGTTAAATTCTCAGTTTCAACCATGATTTCATGGTACAGGAGTGTCTCACGCCTGTGTTGTTTTGGTAGTTTCACCCACGGCCATGTCGCACGGCCGTGGCAACTTATCGTATCCCATGTTGGAGAAAGACTTTTGTTTTGTTTTCACACGGCCGTAGGCAATCCTGTGTGTCTGGTCGTGTGGATGGGAAAACCCTGTGTTTCAGGACTCTGTTAGTAGGTTAGATGTCAAAAACTAGAATTCAAATAAATCATTATTGTTAGTGCTTAGGTTGCCTCTCGAGAAGTGCTTATTTATAATCTTAAGCTGGACTTACCTCTCTTCTGGATGGTCAAGGTGGTGCGAGGAGTTTACACTTCTCATCCCTGCTATCAACTTTATCAACATAAGGTTTAAGACGGGTATTGTTTACTTTAAATGTGCTGAATTTTGGGATGAATTACCTCGACTGTACCATATGGGAAAATAGTGAGTAGCGTAAGAGGAATTTCTTCATTAGGTTCAAGAGTGGCAATGAGAGGATCTGCTACATCTAGTAGTACTTTGTCTCCAACCTTAAGTTGATTTGGTGAGGTATTGAGCTTGTCCTGGCTCAGTTTTAGTTTATCGGGTATTCTCGGTTTCTGTGTCTGCCATTCATCTAGCTCCTTGATTTGTAGCCTTCGTTCTTCATAGATAGGTCCTTTGCTGTTGTTTGAACACGGCTCATGTGTGTTCTTCGAAACTGTTTCCTGCATAGAGGGTTTCACCACATGATTAGTACTAGTAGAATGATTTATACAACCACCCTCAATTTTTGATGTGTTACTCGAATTACGAGCTTGAAGGGTGATTGTTTTGTCTCCCTCACGAAGTGTGAGTTCACCTGTACCAACATCAATAATGGTTCTAGCAGTCGCTAAAAAGGGTCGTCCTAAAATCAAAGGTGCGATACTATCCTCTTCCATGTCTAGAACAACAAAGTCTACCGGGTATATAAATTTATCGATCTTAACAAGAACCCTAAGAAATCTAATGCTTTTATCAGCCAATTGAATGCTCATCCTAATTTGTTTGGGTTTCCCAAGACCTAGCTGTTTAAACATTTTATAAGGCATAACATTAATGCTTGCCCCTAAGTCAGCCAATGCATTATGAACATCTAAACTACCAATTAAACAAGGAATCGTAAAACTCCCTAGATCTTTCGATTTGTTGGGTAGATTATTCTGTAATATGGCTGAGAAAACTGCATCCAACTCCACATGTGACGCCTCATCCAACTTTCGTTTGTTTGTTAGAAGCTTCTTTAAAAATATGACTGCGTTTGGCATCTGCGAGAGAGCTTCGATAAATGCTAAGTTAATATGTAATTTCTTTAACAGTTTAAGGAATTTACCAAATTGTTCATCTGTACAGTCTTTCCTTGTCGCATTGGGGTATGGCACCCATGGTTTGTACTCTTTACTTATCGTTTTCTGGTCATTGTGGTCCACCTCACCCTTACCTTTACTTACCACAGTTTCCTGCCTCTGCTCTGGTTCAAGTACAACTAACCCTTCCTCATCTTGAATGGTAATTGCAGTGATTTTCTCCCTTGGGTTGGATTCAGTGTTACTCGGCAGGCTACCTTGTGGTCATTTGGATATCAATTTAGTGAGCTGACCTATTTGAGTTTCGAGCCCTTGGATCAATGCTTGTTGATTTTTAAGTGCTGTCTCAGTGTTCTAAAAATGAGTTTCTGACACTGAGATGAATTTTATTAGCATCTCCTCAAGGTTCAGCTTTTTCTCTTGTTGGTAGGGTGGTTGTGGGAAGCCTAGAGGTAGTGGTCTTTGATTCCCTTGGCCTCCCCATGAGAAATTTGGGTGGTTCCTCCAACCTGCATTGTAAGTATTACTATAAGGATTATCCTGAGATCAAGGATTATTACCCATGCAATTTAACTGCTCGTTCTCCATGTTGTGGCCATAGGATGGGTATTCTGAATTGCTTGATCCACCTCCACTTGCTTCGCACTGCATTACCGGGTGAACCTGTGAAGAACTAAGAAAACCATCAATTTTCTTATTCAAGAGTTCTACCTGATTAAAGAGCATGGTGACCGAATCGACGTTATAAACGCCAGCTATTTTCGTTGGCTTTGTCTTCATGACTTGCCACTGATAGTTATTCAGTGACATCTCCTCTATAAATTCATAGGCATCGTGTCTTATTATTGATGGTTCCGCCAGCAGCTGCGTCAACCATTTGCCGAGTCGAAGGATTCAGGCCATTATGAAAGGTTTGAACCTATAGCCAGAGTGGCAACCTATGGTGAGGGCATCTTTTCAAGAGGTCATTGTATCTCTTCCATGCATCGTAGAGTGTTTCTAAATCCATCTGTAGAAAAGAAGATATATCATTACATAATTTAGCCATTTTAGTTGGTGGAAAATATTTTATTAAAAACTTTTCGGTCATTTTTTCCCAAGTAGTGATTGACCCCCGTGGTAATGAATTCAACCACGTTTAGCTTTGTTTCTCAATTAAAAAGGGAATAACTGAAGGCGAATGGCATCATCAGAAACGCCTTTAATTTTAAATGTATCACATAGTTCCAAAAAGGTTGCCAAGTGAGCGTTGGGATCTTCGTCCTACAAACCATCAAACTGAACAAATTGCTGTACATTTGAATTGTGTTAGGTTTCAGTTCAAAAGTATTTGTAGCTACAACAGGTCTAACTATGCTCGATTCAGTTCCTGTTAAATAAGGTTTAGCATAATGATACATAGTACGCGAAGCAGGATTCTGATTAATAGCAATCGCAAGAGGTAGCAGATATTCTTGGTTTTCAGCCATCTCCTTGGTTGTGGTTGAAGTATCGTCCTCTTTCACTTTCTCTGTGTATCGTAAGCTTCGCCTTATTTCTCTTTGGTTTTTGCAAACTGTACGATCGACCTCACTATTAAACAGTAACGGTCCTAACAGGTTTCTTCTGGTCATAAACTAGAAAAACCTGTCAGAAGAAAATAAATGAAGAATTAGAAAAGAAAATAAAAATTTAAATCAAAATAAAAGTAAAATGGCTAAAGTAATAAAAATCGAGTGTTCCTAATATCCTCGTTCCCAGGAAACAGCGCCAAAAATATGATACGTGATATTCGTGACAGGTTTTAAAGATTTATGAATGAATCGTTCTTGAGACTAACTTATTATCACGATTAATGCAAGTGTACCTATCGAACAATAGTATAGTTCAGCAAGACCAGATTGTCAAACCCAAAGGAACCATGAGTACTAGTATTTACTTCCTTTTTATTATCTAGCCTAAAAATTAAGAGGTTTGGTTATCTAAACTAATTACTAAACTAAGAATGCACAGAAAGAAAATTTGGGAAAATACTTTTGGGAAAATTCAATGTGATTAAGATAATAACTAAGGAAAAATCCACCTAGACTTCACTTGTTATTTGACTCTGAATCAGACGATTTATTCATTTGACTTGATCCGTAGAAATCCCTAAGTTATATTATTATCTCTCTCGAGACTAATAACATCTAACCCTAGGTTGAATAATTGAAATCTCTTTCTAATTAACACCGTAGAATTGCATTAACTTGATCTGTGGATTCCCTTATTAGGTTTCACCCCAATCCGGCAATATCTTATCACCCTATCTCTAGGCGTGCAATCAACTCCGCTTAATTATGATAAATTTACTCTTAGACAGGATCTATTCCTCCTCTGAATAAGAGCTTAACTTTAATCAATATCCTAGAATATCAAAACAAGAATTAAGAACACATAATTAAGAACAAGTCAAATATTTATCATACAATTTAGATAATAATAACAGGATCCATCTTTCATTTCATTCCCCTTAGGTATTTAGGGGGTTTAGTTCATACTTATGAAAGAAAACATCTCAAAAGCATAAAGATAACAAAACATAAGAAAACCCAAAACTCTTGAAGGAACTTGAAGAGCGATCTTGGTTTGTAAAATGGTTGGAAAATAGAGATGAAAGAAGATGAAAAAAAGTAGAATATGAGAGGAATGAGAGGGATAGGGACGAAAATGGGTGTGTATAGCTTGGTCAGCTATGACCATGTTTAATGAATCACATTAATTAGGCAAGATGGGATTTTTTGCAAGGGAGGGAGACATGGAGTGTAAAGGGGATCATGCGGTCCCAACTTAAGTTATGTTTGACTCTTAATGGAGGAAAGGAATCAACTTATATAAGGCAAAAAGGGGGTGGATGATAAACACTTCTGTCACATGGAAAAATTTTAAAAAAAATAAAAAAGATAATGTGAACATTAGGACTTGAACCTTAGACTTCTAGGATAGCTAAAAAGTCTCTAAACCACTAGACCACACATTCTCTTATTCTCATTCTTGCACACAAATTAATAAAAAATATATATGGGATTTTAAAACTCTACCCTCCTTATAAAAGTTTCACCCTCGAAATTTACTTGATGAAAATAGGTGAGGGTATTGTTGTAGCATCGCATCTGTCGGCTTTCATGTAGCCTCACTGGAACTATGATTCCTCTACAAAATTTTTGCTAGTGAAACTTGCTTCCTTCTTAATACTTTGACATCTCGATCAATAATTTGCACTGGTTCTTCATCAAAAGTAAAGTCATGACGAACCTTTATCTCCTCAACTAGGATCACATGAGAAGGGTCGTATCGATAATGTTGCAACATAGATACATGGAAAACATCATGAATGCGATCCAACTCTGGAGTTAATTCTAGTTGATATGCCACTGGTCTCACTCTCTTAATGATGCGGTAGGGTCCAATGAACCTCGGATATAACTTTCCCTTGCAGCAAAGTCTCAACACTTTCTTCCAAGATGAAACCTTAAGGAAGACTTGGTCGCCTACACTGAACTCAATATCCCTCTTTTTCAAGTCAAAATAAGACTTCTGTCGATCTGATGTGGCTTTCAACCGATCCCGAAAAAGCTTCACATTGTTCTCAGTCTCTTATACTAAATTCAGTCCTAACACTTTCTTTTCCCACAAATTTGTCTAGCACAGGTGTCCTACACTTGCATCCATAAAGTGCCTTATACGGAGCCATCTGAACGCTTGACTGAAAACTGTTATTATATGAAAACTATACAAGAGGTAGATGTTCCTCCCAATTACCTTGGGAATCAATCACACAACCTCGCAACATGTCCTCGACAATTTGGATAACCCTCTCAGACTATCCATTAGATTGTGGATGGTACGGTGTACTAAAATTCAATCTCATACCAAGTGCCTCATGTAGATTCTTCCAAAAATGTGACGTGAAATGAAGATCTCGATCAGAGAAGTCTCACAATTTCAACGATGTACAATCTAGCCAATCTCGGAAAGGAATAATTGGTGCACACTGGCAGAAAATGGGCTGACTTAGTCTACTAATTAACTATCACCCATATGGAGTCTTTCTTAGATGACATCAACGATAGCCCACTAACAAAATCCATCGTTATATGCTCCTATTTCCATTGAGGAACTTGAATAGGTTGAAGCAAACTAGAACAAAATTGGTGCTCAGCCTTGAGTTGTTGGCATGTCAAGCATCTTGCCACAAAATCCATCATATCACATTTCATTCCTAGCCACCAATACTATTCACAAAGATCTCGATACATTTTACTACCTCCAGGATGTATGGCATAAAGGCTGCTATGCGCTTCCTGAAGTATGGACGGCCTCAATTCAGAATTAGAAGGTACACAAAATCTCTCACATTAGTACAAAACTCCTTAAGAATTAAAGGCAAAATCTAATTTCTTAGCCTCCTTAACGAGTTTCATATGAGGCTTTAAAGACGAATTTAAAGTCAGTTCTAGCTTAATCTCCTCAACCAAGGTTGGCCACACTTGTCGCTTCGCAAGTAAGTCACCATTATCAAATAAACTCAGTCTAGCTAACATTGCCCTCAACTCAAACATGGAGTTCCTACTGAATGCATTTGCCACCATATTAGCCTTACTCAAATGGTATTCGATAGTACAATAATAGTCTTCCAAAAGTTCAATCCAACTCCTTTGTATCAAGTTCAACTCCTTCTGGGTGAGAAGATACTTAAGACTCTTATGATCTGTGTAGATGGTGCACTTCTCCCCATAAAGATAGTGCCTCTAAATCTTAAGAGAGAAAATTACCACTGCCAACTTAAGATCATGTGCCAAATAATAGCACTTATGTAGCCTGACTTGCCTCAAAGCATAGTCCACAACTTTCCCGTCTTGCATCAACACACAACCAAGACTGGAGTGAGAAACATCACTATAGACCACATAATCGTTCCCAGACTCAATGTTGGATCAACACGGGTGCTTGAGTTAGAACAACCTTAAGCTTCTCGAAACTAGCCTGTTGCTCATCAGTCAACTTAAATAGTGTACTCTTTCTCAATAACTTTGTCATCGGAGCCACAATCAATGAGGATCCCTCCACAAACATCTTATAAAAGGCAGCAAGTCTGAGAAAACTCCAAATCTCACTAACATTCTTGGGTTGCTTCCAATCTAGGATAACATCAATTTTCTTCAGATCCAAGTTTGATAGATGTGTGATGAGATGTGGGTTATATGCTAAAGGTATGTGTTTGATGAGGCTTGTGATTGTTTGTGATAATGAGTAGGGTGGATTGCATGTATGCTTAATGGATGAAATATTATTAGTGTGTATGGCAAGAAAAGTGGTACAATTGTATAACTTGGAAGTAGGATAGCAAAGATAATTATCCATGAAATTGGTGTGGAATACCTTGGGTAAACCTACTAACTTGAATATGTTATACGCTGACTATTAAAAACATAAAATGTCTATGCTTCATATAATGGAAGTGCTATGTTTTATGCTATGAAGTGGGTTGAAGTGTTTGAGTGCTTAAGGATGGCAAGTGGCTTGGAAAGTGGCCTAGAAGTTGTCCACATGGGTAGATACACGGGCATGAGACTAGGCCATGTGTCACCATGGGCTTGTGATCTAGTCGTGTGCCCCTTGCACCATAATTAATGCAAAACAGAATGCCCGGTAGTAAACACACGGGTAGAGACACAGTCGTGTGTCTCAACCGTGTTGAGGATACAACCTTAGGGCATGGGCATGTGCCCAAGCCGTGTGAAGTGTGCACTTAATTTTGAGAATTTAATTCGCCACATGACCTAAGCACACATCCATGTGTTGTGGCCATGTGACCTCATTTTGCGGATGACGTCATAGTCAAAGAGTTGCACAGGCTGACGACACGGGCGTGTGTGACCACACGGCCTACCCACGTGTGACTCTTCAAAACAATAAAATTTTCTAAGTGTCAAAAAGGTTCTGAAATTTCTTGGTTTAGTCCCAAACCACTTCAGATGTATGTTTTGGGCCTCGTAAGCCTTTATAAGGGACAATTTACATGTACTTGAAAAGTTTTAAATTTGGATAAAATTTTATGGTCCAATTTGTATGAATGTTTATGTTTAAGTCCAGTAATGCCTCGAAACATGTCTTGGCGTCGAATACAGGTAAGGGATGTTACAATTAATTGGGAATTTTCCAAGAAGAGTTTCGTAAGAAGTACATAAGTCAGAGGTTTATCGATCAAAAGAAAAAGGAATTTCATGTGTTAAAACAGGGCCGAATGTCTGTAATGAAATATGAGCGTGAGTTTGTGAGACTTAGCAAGTACGCTCGAAAGTGTGTATCAACTAAGGCCATCATGTGTAAGAGGTTTGAGGATGGATTAAACGAAGACATCCGATTGTTGGTGGGTGTCCTTGAACTGAGAGAATTTTTTGTGCTCGTAGAGAGAGCTTGTAAGGCCGAGGAATTGGCTAAAGAGAAGAGAAAAGTTGAGTTAGAGTCTCGAGGTTTGAAGAAAAGACAGTTGGGTAAATCATTTCAATCCTCAACTAAGAAACTAAGAAAGTTTAATACTCGGTCGAATGTTTCAGTTGGGTTTTCGAAAAAGAATTGTAGGAAACAATATTTGGGTCATAAGGCTCAGACTACTTCGATAGCGAGTGCGGGTAACGCTCGACCTAATAGACCTGGGTGTCAACATTATGGCAGATGTCACCCCGGTGAATGATGGATGAATAGCCGGGCATGTTTCAAGTTTGGTTCACATGATCATTTTATCAAGGATTGTCCTGAGACAGTTGAAAAGGAAAAATTTCAGAGTTCAACATCAGGCAATGCTACTTCTAGAGGGAGACCACAGAGAAATCTGGGAAATGAAACAAGTAGTAAGAGTTCACCTAGGGATCCAGCTATGAGACTCGAGGGTAGGGCACCTGCAAGTACTTATGCCATTCGCGCTTGCGAAGAGACTTCATCTCCTGATATGATTACGGGTACTTTTTCTCTCTATGCTACTCATGTTGTTGCTTTGATTGATCTGAGATCTACCCATTTGTATGTTTGTGTGAAATTGGTGTCTAGCATGAATATGCCTATTGAGTCTATAGATTTGTGATAAAAGTGTCAAACCCTCCAGGCAAGCATGTGTTAGTTGACAAATTATGTAAGAATTGCCCTTTGATGATTAGATGTCATTGCTTCCCGGCTAATCTTATGCTTTTGCCGTTTGATGAATTTGATATAATACTTGGTATGGATTGGTTGACCATGCATGATGTAGTATTAAATTGTGGAAGGAAAATCATTGAATTAAAATATGAAAGTGGTGATATTATTTGGGTTGGACCAGATGGATCGGATAGCTTGCCTGTAGTGATTTCTACTATGACTGCTCAAAAATGTGTAAGAAAGGGTTATGAAGCTTATCTCACCTTTTTACTAAATACAAAGGAGTTTGAGTTGAAAATTGAATCAATTTTAGTAGTATGTGAGTATCCGAATGTGTTTCCTGAAGAGTTGCCCGAATTGCCTCCGATTAAGGAAGTTGAGTTTGGTATTGAGTTAATTCCTGGTACTACACCTATTTCCATTGTTCTGTATAGGATGGCTCCGACGGAATTAAAGGAGTTGAAAGCTCAGTTACAAGAATTAACGGATAAAGGTTTTACGAGACCTAGTCATTCTCTGTGGGGCGCGCCGGTGCTATTTGTGAAAAAGAAAGATGGTTCAATAAGATTGCGCATTGACTACCGACAACTCAATAAAGTAACCCTAAAGAACAAGTACCCCTTGCCAAGAATCAATAACTTATTTGACCAACTAAAGGGAGCCACAGTATTTTCCAAGATTGGCTTGAGGTCTGATTACTACCAGTTGAGAGTTAAGGAGCCTGATGTGCCGAAAACTATATTTTGGATGAGGTATGGTCACTATGAATTTTTGGTTATGCCTTTTGGTTTAACGAATGCTCCTGTTGTATTTATGGATTTAATAAACCATATCTTTCGACCATACTTGGATAAATTTGTGGTTGTTTTTATTGATGACATTTTGATTTATTCTTGTGATGAATCCGAGCATGTCGAGCACTTGAGAATTGTTTTGCCAACCTTAGAGACAAGTAATTGTATGCTAAGTTTAGAAAAAGTGAGTTTTCACTTCGAGAAGTCAGATTCTTGGGGCACATTGTTTCAGGTGATGGCATTCAAGTAGATCCACGTAAGATTTCAGCTATTGTTGAATGAAAACCGCCGAGGAAAGTGTCAGAGGTTAAAAGCTTCCTAGGCTTAGTTGGTTATTATAGACGGTTTGTTAAAGAATTTTCTAGGCTTGCTACTCCGATGACGAGATTGTTACAAAAAGATGTCAAGTTCGAATGGATGAAAAAATGCCAATAGAGTTTTGAGAAACTAAAGGCATTGTTGACTGAGGCTCCAATATTAGTGCAATCTGAACTAGGAAAAGAATTTGTGCTTTATAGTGATATGTATTTGAATGGATTGGGTTGTGTACTTATGCAAGAAGGTAAGGTGATAGCTTATGCCTCAAGGCAGCTGAAACCGCATGAGAAGAATTATTCGACCCATGATTTGGAGCTAACCGCCATTATATTTGCGTTGAAGATTTGGAGACACCATTTGTATGGCGAGAAATGTTGAGCATTCACTGACCATAAAAGTCTAAAGTACTTGATGACTCAAAAAGATTTGAACCTACGGTAAAGGAGATGGTTGGAATTGTTAAAAGATTATGATTAAGTGATTAATTATCACCCGAGAAAGGCAAACGTTGTTGCGGATGCTTTAAGTAGGAAGTCGTTATTTGCTTTGAGGGCTATGAACACTCAGTTGGACTTATCAGATGATGGTTCAATTCTAGTTGAGTTAAGAGCTAGACCAATGTTTCTCCAAGAGATTTATGAAGCTCAAAATAATAACAGTGATTTGAAAGAAAAAAGAGTCCAATGTGAATCAGGTATGGAATCAGATTTTTGAATTAGTTCTGATGGTTGCTTGATGTTCCGAGATAGGATTTGTATTCCTAAGAATACCGAGTTGATTTAGAAGATTTTGCATGAGGCTCATAGTGGTCATTTGGCTATGCATATTTGTTTAAGTGGACGACTTTGATAAATCGATTAATCGTAGTGTTGAGATATTTTGAAAACAAGTATCGTTTTGCAAACACGTCCTAAGTCTAGCCCATTTGAATAATTATCAACCAGGTTTAAAGTTATTAAAAATAAACTAATCCGAAAGAAATAAAAGAAAAGTTAAAATGGCCTTATTACAACCCAAAAATAAATAATAATTAAAGGAAATTAAATGAAAACCAACACTTATTTAAAAGCCCAAAGACGATCCCTATGGCTACTCTGAATCCCCTCCGGCCCAAGTCCCCACATCAAGGCTCACCTGCAAGGTTAAGGAAAGGGGGTGAGTTTGGAAACTCAGTGTGCAACAAGCCCCTTTCAGAGCCCAAAACAATAACAGCCTGTTGGGTCTAAGCCCAAATCTAATCTCAAACATGTACTGGGCCATAGCCCTTTTCATATTTCATATTTCATAACACTGGGCCGAAGCCTTTTTAAATTTCATATTATTGGGCCGAAGCCTTTACTGTAAACGATATGGCCCATAGGCCCATTTCAATATCACATATAATGTCAATGAAAGAATGCAAACCCATCTGGGGAGACTACTCAACCCACCATTCGCTACTCTCCACCCGTACCAACCAACACACCATATGGGGATTAACTCGACCCACCCCGCCATAACTCTCCACTGGCAGCTTAGCTGCTTTATCATATAACTGGAGGCATAGCCTCTTTTAACAACTGGGGTAAAAGCCCTTTTTATAACTGGGGCATAAGCCCTTTAATAACTGGGGCGTAAGCCCTTTTGATAACTGGGGCATAAGCCCTTTTGATAACTGGGGCATAAGCCCTTTTTCACTTCCTCCATTCATATAAAAACCCAACCCAATGCATTTATGAATACATCATGTGCATATCATACATATCATGTGCATATCATACATGTCATGTGCATATCAGACATACCATGTTTATCAAAATCCCATGTATTAAAATCATACATAAACCCTAGGGGTATAATGGTCATTTTTACCTAGGGGCAAAATGGTCATTTTCATGTTATAAGGGTAATCTTATAATTTTACCAAAAATTAGGGTTTCCGTGTTCATTAACGATTACTAACAATTCATGGGTGCAAACAATGATTCTGGCCCATTTTTAGCGAAATCAATTTATTGGGCCTAAAACCCCTAATGGGCCCTACTTAGCCAATTTCGTCATCTAGACCCATTTAGCCTATATCCACAACAGTATTAACAGTTTTAACATGCAAGTTAACAGATTTCCGTTTTCTACAAATTTTTCCCAAATGGGCCCGAAAGCCTATTGGGCCCTATTTTAGCCCTTCAAGGCCCAACTTACCGTGAACGCCAAAAACACGTCCTTACCATTTCCATTGTTCCTGATTATCACCTCATCGATTCTAACTAACTAGTGAGCCTTCGCTTGCTCACAAGTCCTCGAAATGCCAGAATTTCGACATTTCGGCTTTTCGGCATTCATCGCTTTAAGCTATGAAAAAGGGTTCGTTACACACCTGATTTGCGATATTCCTTGACGAGATCTCCTATGCGATTTCTCCTATAATCAACCACTTATAGATTAGACCATGTTAATATTAAACCAAATCGAAAACTACCTATTATCATCACTTACACATTCGGCCACCATCCACAATGGCCCTTGGGTTCATACCTTTGCCGAAGTTGATGACTAGATTTAGTCACTCCGATGATCCAAGCTTTTCACACACTCCTTGATCGGTAGCCTTTAATCCTCACTAGCACCAACAAACCAAATAACACCAAAAACCCTTTTAGCCTTAGTCGACAAAGGGGTTTTCAGCTTTTCTTAAACCACAAGATACAAATGGAAAGAATGTTCGAATACTTACTAAGATATCTACTCGTTGAAGAACGTTCCAAATACCTTCCTACCCCATATCCGTTGTGAATCCAACTTAAACGTGCGTAGAAAATAGATCTAAATATTAATTCCCGAATCACTAAAATATGAAGCTTTCGGCTTTTCAACAAATATTAATCTAAGCTATTACGAGGGTTAGTACACACCTGTTACGGGTTGAAGTTAAAACGTTTCCATAATCAATCACCTACGATAACCACCACCTGTCACTCAAACTTAACTAATCCAATATCAATATATGTAAATCCTAAGCACATCAGTCATACGGAACATAAGGGCATATTCATCATTTTACCATACAGGGGTATTACGGTCACTTTACCCTACAGGGGCTTTACGGTCTTTTTACCTATTAGGGGTATTTTAGTCATTTCATCCTATAAGGGTGCTTTGGTAAATCTACAAGCCAAGGGTATTTCAGCAATTTTGTAAACCAATGGTACTTCTATAATTTTTAGAAAGTTAAGGGTATTTCTGTAACTTTATAAATCAGGGGTATTTTGGTAATTTTACAAATTGAGGGTATTTCGGTAATTTCACAAACCAAGGGTATTTTGGTAATTTTACAAACTAGGGGTATTTTGGTAATTTTACAAACCAAGGGTATTTTAGTAATTTTGTAAATCGAGGGTAAAATAGTAATTCTGTAAATCAATGGTAAAACAGTAATTATGTAAATTGGGGTTAAAATGGTAATTATGTAAATCGGGGGTAAAATGGTAATTTTGTAAATTGGGGGTACTTTGGTAATTTTACAAGTCGAAGGTATTTCAGTAATTTTACAAATCGAGGGTATTTCAGTATTTTTACAAACTAAGCGTATTTCGGTAATTTTAGTAAACTAAAGTATTCTAAACAGGGATAACAATACGAATGGGCCTAAAGCCTATTCTCAGCCCAAATGGGCCCACACGCTCGTGTGGCCCTTTTAGCCCAAATCTAGCCACAAATATGAGATTCACCTAGCCTAGTCCAATATTTACTACACAATCAAACAACTTATCCAATTGGGCCTGTAGGCCCATTAGGCCCACATGACCCCTTTCGGCCCATCGCGCCCGAAGTAGCCATCCTACAGCTAGAGTGGTAGGAAATACACACCTGATAGGAGACTGGAGTTAATCCACACTCCGAGCACTCTTAGCCGACGCCCAACCCAAACGAGCACACCATACAGCGAAAGGGATCAGCCAAGAAAGGTACATTTACTCTCCTCATGGTTCCCTCTATTTAAAGCCAGCTCCACAACCACTCTTATATTAGCTTCCTGATGTGGGATCCCTCCAACATTAGAGTTTAAATTCAACACCAACTCTTGCCGCCCCCTGTTAGCAAAATAAATGCTCTTTGCTTGCCATGGGATTCGAACCTATGCCTCCCCTTAAATGCTCCGCACGCTACTTGCCACTAAGCCACAAGGCTTTTTTGTGTCATATTTTATCCCCAATTAATTATAAGGTCTAAAGGTCGAAGTCCAGGTTCCCTTTAAAAAACCTAAAATAAGTTGCAAGAGCCAAGGCTTGAACCTAGGCTCCTATACAACCTTAATGACGCCACAAACACTAGACTACAAGCTTCCTTGTGTCATTTATTTAACACAATAATTTAAAAACCCTCATCCAAGCATCTAGGTTTTTCTTTTTCACTTAATACCAAAATTTTTGCTAGAGCCCAGGTTTGAACCCAAGATTTCTCTAACACTTCTCAAGGCCATTAACCACCAAAGCGGACATTTAATTGTGTCATTTCATTGCACAATTAAATACCTATATAAAACCTCCTTACGGACCCACACTCAAGGCCCAATACTTCTAGGCCCAAATTCGGGGTGTTACAATTCTACTCCCCTTAAAGAAATTTCGTCCTCGAAATTTCCAACTATCAACTAACCGTATTACTCAAGTCAAACCTCTATGCTTCCGCTACGCACTCTAATTAAAAATAATTCTTAGTACGACCCAGAACATCTAATTACCAAAGTAAAGAAACATTTATCAAGCACGAATACAATTCGTAACACATATTTAAATAAAATAAACTTGGCGATCCCGAGCTCGATGCTCCTTGGACCCACATCTAAGACATGCTCCTGTCTTCCTATGGCATTCACCCGGATGACGTCCGTTGCAGTCTTTGTAGATTGGAAAGTTTGGTCGTGCCTTAACATGTTTCATAGAACAAGGCTTGGTTTTCTGAGAACTAGAATCCTTCCTTTTCTTATGCTCCAAGCACCCTGCTTGAAGCGTTTCCCTAATTTCCTTAATTTTGGTATCCAATACTTCCTCTACCACTTTCCTTACTAACTCGGCCAGTGCCTCAGTACCAAGCTCCGAGTTACCGCTACCCGAAGTTGGCAGACTTTGCTTACCCTCAGAATCCATATCAATACTCTACATTACCAGTACACATATCAATTAACTACAAAGATCTCAAAAATTTTACTATTTATTCATATGTCTTATGCAGAGATAGTATTTTAAAGTTTCTATTTTCACAGAATCATAGCCTAGCTACAGTCTCGGTATTCTAGAGTTTTTAGGGTTGCCCTAGTTATAATGTCATGATATGGTCTCAGTTCTATCTACAGTAATATCTTAATACAGTGTAATATGAGGACCAGAAATACTTACAGACTTGGTGCCAGAGATTCAGTGTGCCACTTCTTCAGTTACCAAATTTCAAAAACCCAGAAAAATTTAAATCATTTTAACATGTATACTCTGTAAAACATTTTTGAAATGAACTTTTCAAAAACTATTTCCAAAAATACCCTTCTTAGGCCTAAATTTTCGAAAAATTTTCGGACCTGATCCACAGCCGAGTTGTTGCAACTTGGCTCTGATACCACTAAATGTAACACCCCAAACCCGACCCAGACGTTATGAAATATGAAATATGAAAAGGCTTCGCCCCAGTAGATGTTTGAGATTGGATTTGGGCTTAGACCCAACAGGCTGTTATTGTTTTGGGCTCTGAAAGGGGCTTGTTGCACACTGAGTTTCCAAACTCACCCCCTTTCCTTAACCATGCAGGTGAGCCTTGAATGTGGGGACTTGGGCCGGAGGGGATTTAGAGTGGCCACGGTGATCGCTTTTGGACCTTTAAATAAGCGTTGGTTTTCATTTAATTTCCTTTAATTATTATTTATTTTTGGGTTGTAATAAGGCCATTTTTAACTTTTCTTTTATTTCTTCTCGGGATTATTTTATTTTTAATAACTTCAAACCTGGTTGATAATTGTTCAAATGCGCTAGACTTAGGACCTGTTTTCAAAGCGATACTTATTTTCAAAATATCTCAACACAACGATTAATCGATTTATCAAAGACGTCCACTTAAACAAATTTAAACTCGATATAACAAAGTGTGGCTATGGTTGTGGGCATGTCTAGGATTGGATCCAATCAAAGAGCTTGGTACTTAAGCAGCCTTCATGGCTCACCTCCTCTGTCTCGGATACCTACCTGGTGCCCAGCTTCCATACACTTTGTTAACTCAACAAAATATATGGTTTTTAAAACACTAAAATGGAACGTAGGTTTTCAACTCCAACGTGGCACGTCAGATTCGGCCATAACGTTTGGGCCGGGTTTGGGGTGTTACAGTACTAAAATGTATAATGACTTGAAGAAATTGTATTGGTGGCTGAGTATGAAAAGAGATATTTCAGAGTTCATTTCGAGATGCTTGATTTGTCAACAAGTGAAAGCTGAATACCAAGTACCTTTAGGCTTACTTCAGCCTGTGATGGTTCTCGAGTGGAAATGAGACCATATTTGTAACACCCCGAACCCGAGACCGTCACCGGAGTCGAACACGAGGTGTTAACAGACTTTAAACCACTTATAAAAAAATTTCCCAGGCACTGCCAATCTGCGTACTAGTCGCTTAAAAAATCATATCTTGAGTTCAGAAACTCGGAATCCAGTTCTGTAAATTTTCCCTGAAACTAGATTCATATGCCCATCTACATATTTTTTCCTAGAATTTTTGGTTGGGGATATTAGTACAGTTTATTAGTCAAAGTCTCCAATGTTACAGGGATCGACTACACTGACCTTTGCGCATTACCACTTGGATATCTCCCTGTACAGGGCTTCAATACTGATTTTGTTTGTTTCTATAGAAACTACATTCAAAGAGGAATCTATACATGTATGGCATGACTCCTAATTATCTCTGATTAATTTATAATGAATTTCCAAAGTCGAAACAGGGAATCCAGAAACTGTTCTGGCCCTGTCTTACGAGAACCTGAATATCTCTTAACATACTGTCCATATGATTGTTTCGTTACTTTCCTATGAAAATAGATTCATCAAGGTTCGTTTACATAATTTATTCACTATTTAATTCCCTTCCTACTATTTTTAGTGATTTTCCAAATCTACATCACTGCTGCTGTCAGCATCTGCCTTTAAGGTAGACTTTACCTATTTCATAGTTTCCATGATTCAACTAGCCCTTTTAGCATAAATAGCACAAATTATGATAGTGATTAACCATTCCCATGGCCAATCCTTGTTAAGCATATCCACACCTCTCAATAACCATATCCATACCAAATGATTATAACATTATACTCAAACATATATAAGCCATTTTCGCATGGCTATCCAAAATTATACAAGTCCAAAGGGTCCATGACCCCCAACAAAAAGGGTAGTCCTATACATGCCATTTCGAAGTTCAACCAAAATTGTACCAAAAGGGGGGGGCTTTGATAGTGTGGGCGACGTCGAATTCAAAATCCCGAGTCTGATAGCTGGAGAACCAAAATCTATAAAACAGAGAATCAAGGAGACGGAGTAAGCAATTTATGCTTAGTAAGTTTTGAGCAAGGGATTCCAGCACAACAAAAGTATAGCATTCATGTAGCTAAACGGATAATTTCATATGCACAATTTTTCAATATCATACTTAGTTCACATTACCAACCCTTTTATTCATACACAAAGATCAACTTAGCCAAAGGCCGGTAGCTCATTTATCAACTGAGCGAATACTTATTTGTAAGGGCTCAACTAATTCAAAGCACATACGAAACATACCTTAATGTTGGGATGTTTCAAGCGTATTAACTGAAATTTTTACAGCAAGATCATTCATTCCCAAATCACGTACCTTCAGAATTTAACCGGATATAGCTACTCGTTCAAATGCCTTCGGGACATAGCCCGGTTATAGTAACTCGCACAAATGCCTTCGGGACTTAACCCGGATTTAGTAACTCGCACAAATGCCTTCGTGACTTAGCCCAGATTTAGTATCTCGCACAAATGCCTTCGGATCTTAGTCCGGATATGGTCACTTAGCACAAAGCCTTCGGGACTTAGCCCGGACATCATTCAAATAACCATGCACATTTAACAATAAATCATGGTACATTCGTATTTCGTTTTCGTTAGCAAAACTCAAACACAAGACACTTATCATTCTTGCAATTTCGGCTCAATAGCCACACACAAAGAGCATGATTTTGATTTACTCAAGAACTTACCTCGGATGTTGTCGAACGATTCCGATAGCTATTCGACCACATTTTCCTTCCCTTTATCGGTTTTAGTTCCCCTTTGCTCTTGAGCTTAATTAAACAAATAAATTGATTTAATCATTTGAGCATCGAAAAGAGGAACACAAGGCACTTAGCCCATATTTATACATTAGACATTAAAGTCACATATGTACGGAATCATGAATCAAACTCAACATTTTAGCTAATTTTACCCCTTGGCCGAATTTTCTAAGCCAAGACAAAAGCATCAATATGGTTGCCTCTAACCGAATACATGCAACACCAATCTCCTTCCTATGGCCGAATATGCATGTCTATGTTGGGGCCGATTGCAACACTTAATACATTCTACAAGTATGGTCACTTGTATTGACTAAACACCATTTTGTTTCAAGTTCAAAACTTGGCTAATACACACATATATACACTAGTAAAGCATCCTCTCCATTTCCATCAATTTAACACATGCATTACTCATTAATATACAAAAATTATATTCGGCCTTAGCACACAACTTGCTAGCTGATTCTTCTCCATCTAGCAACCAATGCACATATGTGCTCACTCAAAAATGCTAAAAAGAATATTCAAGAATCATCAATCCACCATCACATGCATCATTAACAAGCTTCATATTTAGCATGCAATGGCATTAACACAAAATCCACCTAGGCCGAATATCATCCCCATGACATAGCAAAGATTTGAACCATAGGCTAATTAGAACTCAAGCTAGCAACTAAAAACATGCATGAATCTCATGGCACAACCTCAAACATAACTTGATCTAGATACAAGTATGGCCAAACCTCCTCCTAATCCTCTTCCAAACCAAACATGAAGCAAGAACTCCTTCCTCCTTCCTTAGAATTTTCGGCCAAAAGAAGATGAAAAAGGATGAACAAAATTTTTCATTTCTTTTCTTTAACTCACGGCAATGGGGGGGCATGGATGAGACCATTCTCTTTTTTTTTTCATCACTCCTCCCTTTCATTATTTAATTACCATGCTCATTATTTTATTGTTTCCACCCATGATGCACCAACACAACATGTCTATGACATGTCTTGCCCATCACACTTGGTCTACCATACTTGTCATGGCCGGCCACTACTAATAGAGAGGGGGAAATTGACATGCAAGTCCCCCCTTTTTCAACATGCACTAATAGGTCCTTATGCTTTGACCTATCACATTTCAAAATTTTCTCACATAAGTCCTATTAACTAAAACTCACAGGCAATCGACTAAATCGAAGCTTGAAATTTTCACACATTCATAATTACATATTCTAGACAATAAATATCACATTCGAACATTTCGGTGACTCGGTTTAGCGGTCCCGAAACCACTTCCCGACTAGGGTCAATTTTGGGCTGTCACAACTCTCCCCCACTTAAGAAATTTTCGTCCCCGAAAATCTTACCGGTAAATAGGTTTGGGTATCGTTCTTTCATCGAGCTCTCGGTTTCCCAAGTAGCTTCCTCGATCCCGTGTTTGAGCCATAACACCTTAACTAACGGAACCCTTTTGTTTCGCAACTCTTTCACTTCACGAGCTAGGATACGAATCGGTTCTTCTTCATAACTCAAGTCAGATTGAATTTCAACTTCTGAGGGATTAATCACATGTGACGGATCGGATCTATAACGTCGAAGCATCGAAACATGAAAGACATCGTGAATCTTTTCAAGTTCAGGGGGAAAAATCAATCTATACGCAACCGGACCAACTCGTTCGGAGATTTCGTACGGCCCAATGAATCTCGGGCTCAACTTGCCCTTACGGCCAAATCTGAGTACCTTTTTCCAAGGCGAAACTTTAAGAAACACTTTATCTCCCACCTGATATTCAATGTCTTTTCGTTTCAAATCCGCATACGATTTTTGACGATCTGTGGCTGCCTTCAGACTTTCACGGATTACCTTTACTTTCTGTTCGGCATCTTTAATCAAATCAACTCCGAAAATTTTACTTTCACCGAGCTCGGTCCAAAACAATGGTGTACGGCATTTACGACCGTACAAAGCCTCGTAAGGTGCCATCTTAATACTTGATTGAAAACTATTGTTGTAAGCGAATTCAATCAAAGGTAAATACCGTTCCCATGAACTACTGAACTTGAGGATGCAACATCTCAACATATCCTCAAGTATCTGAATTATCCGCTCAGATTGACCATCGGTTTGGGGGTGAAAAGCAGTGCTAAAATGCAGCTTGGTACCCAAAGCTTCTTGCAATTTCCTCCAAAATCGTGAGGTGAATCTCGGATCTCTATCCGACACGATAGAAATAGGTACCCCGTGTAATCTCACAATCTGAGAAACATACAATTCAGCTAGTTTATCCAATGAAAAATCCGTACGCACGGGGATAAAGTGAGCCGACTTAGTCAGTCTATCGACAAGAACCCAAATCGCATCTTTCTTACTTGCTGACAATGGCAGTCCGGACACAAAGTCCATTGTGACTCGATCCCATTTCCACTCGGGTATCATGATTGGCTGAAGTAATCCTGAAGGCACTTGATGTTCTGCTTTCACTTGTTGACATATTAAACATCTCGAAACAAAGTCGGAGATGTCTCGTTTCATACCATGCCACCAAAACCGACGTATCAAATCGTTGTACATTTTCGTACTCCCCGGGTGAATTGACATTCGGCTACAATGGGCTTCGTTCAGAATCATCGAAATGAGTTCCGAATTCCTTGGAACACACAAACGACTTCTGAACCTCAAACAATCATTATCATCAATTTGAAACTCCAATTCCTTGTTCGGAACACACTCAGCCTTTTTGCAACCAATTCATCATCAACTTTCTGGGCTTCACGAATTTGATGAATCAATAATGGTTTGGCTTTTAATTCAGCTACTAACACATTGTCGGGTAGAACAGACAAGTGCACATTCATCGCTCGTAAAGCAAACAATGATTTCCGGCTTAAGGCGTCCGCAACCACATTAGCCTTTCCCGGGTGGTAATCAATGACAAGCTCGTAATCTTTCAACAACTCAAGCCAACGTCTTTGTCGCAGATTTAAGTCTCTTTGAGTCATAAAATATTTGAGACTTTTGTGATCCGAAAATACATGGCACTTTTCACCAAATAAGTAATGTCGCCATATTTTTAAAGCAAATACGATGGCAGCTAGTTCAAGATCATGGGTCGGATAATTTTTTTCTCATGTGGCTTTAATTGTCTCGACGCATAGGCCACCACTCGACCTTCTTGCATCAATACGCAACCCAACCCAAGTAGGGATGCGTCACTATAAATGACAAACTCTTTGCCTGATTCGGGTTGCACTAAAATTGGAGCTTCAGTCAAATAAGTTTTCAGTTGATCGAAACTTTTCTGACATTTCTCCGTCCATTCGAACTTAACATCCTTTTGAAGTAGCTTCGTCATTGGTGTGGCTATCATCGAGAAACCTTTTACAAATCGTCGGTAATAACCGGTGAGCCCCAGGAAGTTCTGAACTTCGGTAATATTTCTTGGAGGCTTCCAGTTAAGTATGGCTGAAATTTAGCTCGGGTCAACTCGAATACCCGATGCGGATACCACGTGACCCAAGAAGCTAACCTCTCTTAACCAGAACTCACACTTACTGAACTTAGCATATAACTGCTTATCCCGCAAAATTTGCAACACTAATCTCAGGTGCTCAGCATGTTCGGTCTCATCTCTTGAATAGACCAAGATGTCATCAATGAACACAACTACGAACCGATCCAAATATGGTCTGAAGATCCGATTCATCAAATCCATAAATATCGCAGGGGCATTAGCGAGCCCAAACGGCATCACTAAGAATTCGTAGTGACCATATCTCGTTCTGAAGGCAGTTTTGGGTATGTCGAATCTCGAATTCGCAACTGATAATAGCCCGATCTCAAATCTATTTTTGAGAACACTGAGGCTCCCTTCAGTTGGTCGAACAAATCATCGATACGCGGTAACGGATATTTGTTCTTTATTGTCACTTTATTCAGCTGACGATAGTCAATGCACAACCTCATGGTTCCGTCCTTCTTTTTCACGAACAATACTGGTGCACCCCAAGGTGAGAAACTTGGTCGAGCGAAACCTCTATCCGTCAATTCTTGCAACTGAGCTTTCAACTCTTTTAACTCGGTTGGTGCCATACGATACGGAGCTATCGAAATCGGCGTAGTCCCAGGTACAAGCTCATTACCAAACTCTATCTCCCGAACAGGTGGTAAACCCGGTAATTCTTCAGGAAAAACATCCGGGTATTCACAAACCACCGGCATAGATTCGGGTTTCTTTTCTAATTCTTTGTCATCAAGTACATACGCAAGGTATGCTTCACACCCTTTTCTTACATATTTCTGGGCCAACATTGAGGATATTACAGTTGGCAACCCCTTTAAGTCCGTAGACTCAACTCGGATTATCTCGTTATTTGCGCACCTCAAATCAATAGTCTTGCTTTTGCAATTCACAATTGCATCATGTGCGGTCAACCAATCCAAACCAAGAATAACATCAAATTCATCAAACAGTAAAAGCATCAAGTCCGACGGAAAACAGGAACCTCGAATTACTAGGGGCCATTTCTTACACACTTTGTCGACAAGCACGTAGCGACCTAAGGGATTTGACACCCGAATTACGAACTCAGTAGACTCAATAGGTAAAGTCTTACTGGATGCTAAGGTTTCACATATGTAAGAATGAGTAGAACCGGGGTCAATCAAAGCAATTACATTAGTATCAAAGAGAGTAAAAGTACCGGTAATAACATCAGGCGAAGAAGCATCCTCGCGGGCACGTATAGCATAAGCTCTAGCAGGCGCACGAGCCTCAGATCTGGTCGTAGCATCTCTAGATCCTCTCTGACCACCGCTAGCATTGCCCGTATTTCTAGATGGTCTACCTCGAGCAGTGGTAGCACCCGGTTTCCCACTCTGATTTACATTCTGTTCAGACAACCTCGGGCAATCTTTAATGAAGTGGTCAACTGATCCGCACTTGTAACAGGAGCGGCCAGGGAATCTACAACTCCCCGAATGCCATTTACCACAATATCGACATTCCGTTCTGTCTCGACGTTCATTCCCAACACTGGCGACCGAAGTGCCTCGTGTACCCATAGGGGGTTGATCACGATCTCGTCTAAAAAGGCCGAAGTGCCTCTAGACCGGCCCACATCATCTCGAAATTTCTTTGATGCCTGTTGAAGAGACTTTCCCGAGGATCTTTTACGAAACTCTCCAGTTCCCACATCAACTTTTTTTTTTCTTTTCTAAGCTCTTCGGCTTTACAAGCTCGCTCGACAAGTACTACGAACTCTCGTATTTCAAGAATGCCCACGAACATTTTTATATCTTCATTCAGCCCATCCTCGAGCGTTTACACATGATAGCCTCGGACGAAACACATTCCGAGCATACCTACTAAGTCTAACAAATTTTCGCTCGTAATCAGTAACTGACATAGAACCTTGCTTAAGCTCAAGAAATTCCTTCCGTTTTTTATCAACAAATCTCTGACTGATATACTTTTTCGAAACTCAGTTTGGAAAAACTCCCAAGTTACTTGCTCTCGGGCCAACAGAAGTCAGAGTACTCCACCATAGTAGGCGAATCACGTAGCAGGAGTAGTACACTTGTA